>NW_024740793.1:0-46120 GCF_018991925.1 Homarus americanus | reverse complement strand
GTGGTAGGGGAGGTTGGGGAAGGGGGAGAGGAAAGGTGGTAGGGAAGGTTGGGGGAAGGGGGAGAGAGAGAGGGAAGAGGTGGTGGGGGAGGTTGGGGGAAGGGGGGGAGAGGGAAGGTGGCCAGGAGGAGGTTGGGGAAAGGGGGAGAGGGAAGGTGGTAGGGGAGGTTGGGGAAGGGGGGAAGGTGGTAGGGGAGGTTGGGGAAGGGGGGAGAGAGGGTAGGGAGGTGATAGGGGAGGAGGTGGGAAATGGAAGAAGATATTGGGAGAGGGAATGGAGGAAGGGAAGGGGTATGAGAAGAGGGATGGGTAGGGTATATTAGGAGAAGGAAGGGGAGAAGGGAAGGGGAGGAGTTAGGGATATGGTATCATCTGGTACTGAGAGAGAGCCTGATGGTATACCTGGTAAGCCTTGGTATTAATAGGATCATAAATCACAGCGACGGTAATTTATCCCAGGTGAAAGGTCAGGTCAGCTGTGAGTAGTGGTTGATGTAGTACGTATGGTGGTGGTGAGTGGTGGTGGTGGTGAGTGGTGGTAGTGATGGCGGTGAGTGGTGGTAGTGATGGTGGTGAGTGGTGGTGGTGGTGATGGTGGTGAGTGATTGTGGTGGTGGTGAGTGATGGTAGTGGTGGTGGGTGGTGATGGTGGTGGTGGTGAGTGATTGGTGGTGGTGGTGGGTGATGGTGAGTGGTGGTGGTGGTGGTGGTGAGTGTGGTGGTGGTGGTGTGGTGGTGGTGGTGAGGTGGGTGGTGGGGTGGTGGTGTGGTGGGTGGTGGTGGTGGTGAGGTGGTGGTGGGGTGGTGGGTGGTTGGTGGTGGTGAGTGATGGTGGTGGTGTGGTGGTGGGTGGTGGGTTGGTGGTGGTGGTTGGTGGTGGTGGTGGGGTGGTGGTTGATGGTGGTGGGGTGGGTGGTGGTGGGTGGTGGTGGTGGTGGGTGGTGCTGGTGGTGGTGTGGTTGGTGGTTGGTGGTGGTGGGGTGGTGGTGGTGGTGAGTGGTGGTGGGGTGGTGGGTGGGTGATGGTGGTGGTGATGGTGGTGGTGGTGGTGAGGTGGGTGGTGGTGGTGATGGTGGTTGGTGGTGGTGGATGGGTTGGTGGTGGTGGTGTGGTGAGTTGGTGGTGGTGGGGTGGTGGTGGGGTGGTGGTGGTTGGTGGTTGATGTGGTGGTGGTGGTTGGTGGTGGTGGTGATTGTTGGTGAGGGTGGTTGGTTGGGGTGGTGATGGTGGTGTGGTGGTGGTGGTGGTGGTGGTGGTGGGTGGGTGGGTGGTGGTGGTGGTGTTGGTGGGGTGGTGGTGTGGTGGTGGTGGTGGTGGGGTGGTTGTGGTGGTGGTGGTGTGGTGGTGGTGGTGGTGGTGGTGGAGTGGTGGTGGTGGGTGAGGTGGTGGTGGTGGTGGTGAGGTGGTTGGGGTGGTGGTGAGGTGGTGGTTTGTGGTGGGAGGTGGTTGTGTGGTGGTGGTGGTGGTGGGTGGTGGTGGTGGGGTGGTGGTGGTGGTTGTGGTTGTGTGGTTGGGGATGGTGGTGGTGGTGATGGTGGTGGTGGTGGGGTGATGGTGGTGGTGGTGGTGATGGTGGTGGAGGCAAGTGTGTTGTGTGTGTGTGTTCGCCCGTACGTCAGGCAAAGGCGGAACAATTCCCTCTCCAGAGTAGCTGACTCACTTCGTGCCTTTTCAAGTGGTCTGAGAAAGAGAATTACCTTTTACCTTCTGCTAATTACATTAATCTCACCTTTTATTCCTATATTGGATACGGGTTTATTTCCTCTCCTTCCCTCCTCCTCCCTCCTCCCCCATCCCCTACTTACCAGGGTTGTATATTAGTGCCTTGAGTTATTGCAGGTAGCGACTTGGGGTGCTTAGCCCAACAAACCAGATCAAAGGAACTGTTTAAAAATGGGGTGATGTTATTGTTTAGACCGTGAACAGTTGACTGGCAGGGAAGTCAGTGGTGTGGAGGAAGGGTGGGGAGAGGGAGATAAGGAGGGAGTGAGTGGGAGAGGGAGGGGGGCGGCGACCACGTTGGTTTTGGCAGCTGTCGTTCTGGTTGTGGTAGTGGCCTCGTCCGTGAAATGTCTCCTACTCCTCCTCTTCTTCTTCCTGGTCTCCACTCCCATCTTCCTCTCACTCAGTTGAACACTGACTGTATCTACAATAGACCATTTTTTATTTATTCCGTGTTTTTCGTCAGTTTTTTTCGTGTTTTTTTTGTTTGTTTATAATGGAAGTGTTTGTGTTGTGATTGGGAGGTGAGAATGACCAATGTTTTTTTCTCTGAGTTCCGCCGGAAACCACAAGGAATTTTGAGATCGTTTGTGTGTGATTTATGTTTGGATTTATGCATGACTACTGGTGTGTTAATGAATGTATGTATGTATGTGTGTATGTATGTATGTATGTATGTATGTATGTATGTGTATGGTGTGTGTATGGGATGTTATTGTATGTATATATGTGTGTGCATGTATGGTATATTAGTATTTTGTGGATGTGTGTATGTGTATCTGTGTGTGTGTGTGTATATGTATGTGTATCTGTATGTAGGTGTGTGTAGGTGTATCTATGTGTGTAGGTGTGTGTATCTGAGTTAATGTGTATCTATGTGTGTGTGTGTGTGTGTGTTGTGAGTGTACGGCTATGAGTGTAGGCAGGTGAGTAAGGTCTTTTACCTGTCATAACACGGTCTTACCTGTTCACCAATGCTCTTAGACACACAGGTAAGCAGCGTAACACCACCAGCCGCGTCTACCTCACCATAATGACTGTGTGGGATACAAGAGGAAAATAAAGACGAATAAAGGAAATAAACGAAGGGAATAGAAGAGATATTAAATAAATGTGGAGATAGAGGAATGTAATGTTTTAATTATGACACACATGACTTAAGTTTTAATTGAAATTCATGAGATTGACGTGAATTACAGTACATTTGTGTTTTAGTAATGGAATGGAAATATTACAGAGATAATGAGTGTGTAAAAAGAACATTATTAAAATATGAGAATAATTTAGACATGTAGTAATATTAGTGTCATAATTGTGGTATATAGGGATTAGTTGAATTAGTGTACATTATTTTTTTCATTGATGTGGGTAAGTTAGGTGAGGTAGTGAGTTATTGTAAACTGGTGGTGGTGGTGAGTGGTGAGTGGGTGGTGAATGAATGAATGAGTGAGTGGTGAGATGAGTGGTGGGTGGGTGGGTGGGTGCTGGGAATGAGTGGAGTGGTTTTGTGGACATTCTTGATGCTGGGAAGGTGTTTGACTTCTGATTGGCGATGACTGTAGAGGCAATACATACATACATATACATACATACATACACTATTGACATTGACTTGTGACTCTGAGTAAAGAAACAGAGATGTACTTATATGTATATATGAGAGAGAGAGAGAGAGATAAATAAAGGAATAAAGAGAGAATTACAACTCCTTGATAATGGGGAAACATATACGATAAAGGAGGAGATATATTGTATTAGAAGGGAAGGAAGGAAGGAAGGAAGGACATATGATATAGGAGATGATGCACTGTATGAAAGGGAAGGAAGGAAAGAAATAAGGAATGAATGAAGAAAAAAAGGAAGGAAGTAATTATGAAAGGGAAGGAAAGAAGGAAGAAAAGAAAAATGACTGAAGGAAGGAATGTATGAAGGCAGGAAGGAAGGAGAGAGGGACAGGGTGATGGAGGGCTGAGAGAGGTGATTTATGTAGCTGATGTGGAGATGATCACACTAGGGGAGTGGCTATTGATACAGAGGCCATGGTGCAGAGGAAGAAGTGGAGGAAGAGGAGGTGTTGGAGGATGAGGGGCAGGTGGTGGAGTTGGAGGAGGTGGTGGAAGAGGTAGGTGGTGGTGGAGGGAAGAGGTGGTGTTGTAGGAGGGAGGAGAGGGAGGTGTTGGAGGAGGGAGGAAGAGGTGGTGGAAGTGGAGGGAGGTGTTGGAGGATGAGAGGTGGTGGAGTTGGAGGTGGTGGAAGAGGAGTAGGTGGTGGTGGAGGAGAGGTGGTGTGTAGGAGGAGGAAGAGGAGGTGTTGGAGGAGGAGGAAGAGGTGGTGGAAGTGGAGGAATAGAAGATGAAAAGACAGACTTTGTGGGTTAGGGTTAGGTTAGTGTTTGGTTAGGTTAATGTTAGGTTAGTGTTGGTGTTTGGGTTAGTGTTAGGTTGAGTGTTTGGATTGGTTAATGTTAGGTTAGTGTTAGTGTTAGGTTAGGTTAGTGTTAGGTTAGTGTTTGGTTAGGTTAATGTTAGGTTAGTGTTAGTGTTAGGTTAGTGTTTGGTTGGGTTAGTGTTGGGTTTAGTGTTTGGTTAGGTTGTTAGGTTAGTGTTGTGTTAGGTTAGGTTAGTGTTAGGTTAGTGTTTGGTTGGGTTAGTGTTAGGTTAGTTTGGTGTTAGGTTGGTGTTTGGTTAGGTTAGTGTTAGGTTAGTGTTTGGTTGGGTTAATGTTTGGTTAGTGTTGAGTGTTAGGTTGGGTTAGTGTTAGGTTGGTGTTTGGTTAGGTTGATGTTAGGTTAGTGTTAGTGTTGGGTTGGTGTTTGGTTGGGTTAGTGTTAGGTTGGTGTTTTGTTAGGTTAGGTTAGTGTTAGGTTGGTGTTTGGTTGGGTTAATGTTGGGTTGGTGTTGGTGGGTTAGGTTAGTGTTGGGTTAGTGTTTGGTTAGGTTGGTTAGTGTTAGGTTAGTGTTGGTGTTAGGTTAGGTTAGTGTTGGGTTAGTGTTTGGTTGGGTTGATGTTAGGTTGGTGTTAGTGTTAGGTTGGGTTGAGTGTTAGGTTGGTGTTTGGTTAGGTTAGGTTAGTTAGGTTAGTGTTTGGTTAGGTTAATGTTGGGTTGAGTGTTAGTGTTAGGTTAGTGTTTGAGTTTTAGGTTGGTGTTTGGTTAGTGTTTGGTTAGGTTGGGTTGAGGTGTTAGGTTAGTGTTTGGTTGGGTTAATGTTGGGTTAGTGTTAGTGTTAGGTTGGGTTAGTGTTGGGTTGATGTTTGGTTGGGTTAATGTTGGGTTAGTGTTAGTGTTTGGTTAGGTTAGTGTTAGGTTGGTGTTTGGTTAGGTTAATGTTGGGTTAGTGTTTGGTTAGGTTAGGTTAGTGTTAGGTTAGTGTTTGGTTAGGTTAATGTTAGGTTAGTGTTGGGTTAGGTTAGGTTAGTGTTAGGTTAGTGTTTGGTTTAGGTTAATGTTAGGTTAGTGTTGGTGTTTGGTTGGGTTAGTGTTGGGTTGAGTGTTTGGTTAGGTTAATGTTAGGTTAGTGTTTGGGGTTAGGTTAGGTTAGTGTTGGTTGGTGTTTGGTTGGGTTAATGTTAGGTTAGTGTTAGTGTTAGGTTAGGTTAGTGTTGGGTTAGTGTTTGGTTAGGTTAATGTTGGGTTAGTGTTGTTAGTGTTTGGTTAGGTTAGTGTTAGGTTAGTGTTTGGTTAGGTTAATGTTAGGTTAGTGTTAGTGTTAGGTTAGTGTTTGGTTGGGAGTGTTAGGTTAGTGTTAGGTACTTGGTGTTTATTTTTACAGGTATATTAGATAAACCAAAAATATATATATATATATATGGAAACTTTTTTATGCTCGTGTGTACGTGAATGACTCTTGGGTGTGGCTGACGCTGTTAGGTGCTATAATGAGTGACCACAGGTGCTTAAAATAACACCCTGACAGCACTGATATAAACGATGTGTGTGTGTGTGTGTGTGTGTGTGTGTGTGTGTGTGTGTGTGTGTGTGTGTGTGTGTGTGTGTGTGTGTGTGTGTGTGTGTGTGTGTGTGTGTGTGTGTGTGTGTGTGTGTGTGTGTGTGTGTGTGTGTGTGTGTGTGTGTGTGTGTGTGTGTGTGTGTGTGTGTGTGTGTGTGTGTGTGTGTGTGTGTGTGTGTGTGTGTGTGTGTGTGTGTGTGTGTGTGTGTGTGTGTGTGTGTGTGTGTGTGTGTGTGTGTGTGTGTGTGTGTGTGTGTGTGTGTGTGTGTGTGTGTGTGTGTGTGTGTGTGTGTGTGTGTGTGTGTGTGTGTGTGTGTGTGTGTGTGTGTGTGTGTGTGTGTGTGTGTGTGTGTGTGTGTGTGTGTGTGTGTGTGTGTGTGTGTGTGTGTGTGTGTGTGTGTGTGTGTGTGTGTGTGTGTGTGTGTGTGTGTGTGTGTGTGTGTGTGTGTGTGTGTGTGTGTGTGTGTGTGTGTGTGTGTGTGTGTGTGTGTGTGTGTGTGTGTGTGTGTGTGTGTGTGTGTGTGTGTGTGTGTGTGTGTGTGTGTGTGTGTGTGTGTGTGTGTGTGTGTGTGTGTGTGTGTGTGTGTGTGTGTGTGTGTGTGTGTGTGTGTGTGTGTGTGTGTGTGTGTGTGTGTGTGTGTGTGTGTGTGTGTGTGTGTGTGTGTGTGTGTGTGTGTGTGTGTCAGGGCTGTTGGATCGTCATCATGCTAGCTATGTCTTTATGTGATAACCAGGTTGAAGTGTGTTGTGGTGGACCGCAGCTAATAATATTTATACTTAATAACCAAGAATTGAAAAAGTATAGTATTATGGTAGACATCCAAGTATTACAAATCCTAGAAATATTGTATTGTTATATATCAGTATTTTTCCAAATCCCTGAAAATTATTAAGTATTTATTTAATATATCCAGTATTTAATCTAGAAATGTATTTATTTATATGTCAAAATAACTACCAAATCCTAGAAAATAGCTACTTTGTATTGCTCAAGTGCACCAGATCCTGAAGGTGTGTGTTGTTGTGTCAGTGTTACCAGATCAGGTGTTGGCTGTTGTTGTATGTCAGTGTTTAGGAGAAGGTGTTATTGTTGTTGTATGTCAGGTATTTTAGATCCTGAAAGGTGTTATTGTTGTTGTATATGTCAGTGTTACAGATCCTGAAAGGTGTTATTGTTATTGTATCTCAGTGTTACACCAGATCCTGAAAGGTGTTATTGTTTGTATGTCTGAGTGACCTGCCAGTCCTGAAGGTGTTGTGTTGTTGTTGTATGTCAGTACAGATCCTGAAGTGTTATTGTTGTATGTCAGTGTTACCAGATCCTGGAAAGTGTTATTGTTGTTGTATATCCAGTGTTACCAGATCCTGAAAGGTGTTGGCTGTTGTTGTATGTCAGTGTTACAGATCCTGGAAGGAGTGTTGTATTGTTTGAAACACGTATCATTATTTGCAAGATCCTGAGGTGTTATTGTTGTTGTATGTCAGTGTTACCGAATCCTGAAGGTGTTGTGCTGGTATTGTAACTAAGTATTTAGATCCTGAGAAGGAATTGTTATTGTTGTTGTATCCAGTGTTACAGGATCCTGAAGGTGTTATTGTTGTTGTATGTCAGTGTTACCAGATCCTGAAGGTGTTATTGTTGTTGTATGTCAGTGTTACCAGATCCTGAAAGGGTATTTATTTGTTGTGGCATGTCAGTGTTACCAGATCCTGAAGGTGTTATTGTTGTTTGCATGTCAGTGTTTACCAGATCCTGAAGGTGTTATTGTTGTATGTCAGTGTTACCAGATCCTGAAAATTATTGTGTTGTTGTATGTCCCAGTGTTACCAGATCCTGAAGGTGTTATTGTTGTTGTATGTCAGGGTGTTGCAGATCCTGAAAGGTGTTGTTATTTGTATGTCGAGGTATTTACACTAGATCCTGAAGGTGTTGTTGTTGTATGTCCAGTGTTACCAGATCACAAGGTATTTACCTTCTTGTTGCAGTGTCCAGTGTTACAGATCCTGAAAGGTGTTATTGTTATTGTATGTCGAGTGTTACCACCAGATCCTGAAGGTGTATTTATTTGTTGTATGTCCAGTGTTACCCAGATCCTGAAGGTGTTATTGTTGTTGTATGTCAGTGTTACCAGATCCTGAAAGGTGTTATTGTTGTTGTATGTCGGTGTTTTGATCCTGAAAGGTGTTATTGTTGCATGTCAGTGTTGCAGATCCTGAATTATTATTGTTGTTGTATGTCAGTGTTACCAGATCCTGAAGGTGTTATTGTTGTTGTATGTCCAGTGTTACTGCAGATCCTGAGGCTGTTGTGTTGTTGTATGTCAGTGTTACCAGATCTGAAAGGTGTTATTGTTTATTGTATGTCCAGTGTTACCAGATCCTGAAGGTGTTATTGTTGTTGTATGTAAGTGTTACTGCCAGGAACTCCTGAAGGTGTTATTGTACATTTATGTCAGTGACACCAAGGTCCTGAAAGGTGTTATTGTTGGCTGTATGTCAGTGTTACTAGATCCTGAAGGTGTTATTGTTGTATGTCCAGTGTTACGAATCCTGAAGGTGTTATTGTTGTATATGTCGAAGTGTTGCACCCAGATCACAGAAAGGTGTTATTGTTGTTGTATGTCGTTGATCTGTTACGATCCTAGAAGGTGTTATTGTTGTTTGTATGTCCAGTATTTACCCGAATCCTGAAAGGTGTATTTGTATGTCGGATGTTACAGATCCTGAAAGGTGTTATTATTTATTTGTATATCGGGATGTTGCAGATCCTGAAGGTGTTGGTATTGTATGTCAGTGTTGCAGATCCTGGAAGGTGTTATTATTGTTGTATGTCAGTGTTACAGATCCTGAAGGTGTTATTGTTGTATGTCAGTGTTACAGATCCTGAAGGTGTTATTGTTGTATGTCCAGTGTTGGGATCCTGAGGTGTTATTGTTGTATGTCGGTGTTTGATCCTGAAGGCTGTTGTGACGATTTGTATGTCCAGTGTTGCAGATCCTGAGGTGTTATTGATTTGTTGTATATATCAGGCCGATCTGGTGTGTTGACATTTAATATGTCAATCTTTACTGATCCCACGAGGCTAACATTTATTGGGACTATTGTATATGTTACCCAGATCCTGGAAGGTGTTATTGTTGTTGTATGTCAGTGTTACCAGAATCCTGGGGCTGTGTGTGGTGTGGTGAGGTCTGAGAGGTGACATGTTGTATGGTGTTTGGATCACTGAAGGAACATTTAATTTGTATGTCAGTGTTGGTCCTGAAGGGTATTGTATTTAGTAACATGTCAGTGTTACCAGATCCTGAAGGGTATTGTGTTGTTTTCGTATCGGTATTTTTTGAATCCTGAAGGTGTGTTATTGTTGTATGTCAGTGTTACCAGATCCTGAAGGATTATTGTGTGTTGTATGTCAGTCATTTACAGATCCTGAAGGGACTGTGTTGTTGTATGTCCAGTGTTGCCAAGATCCTGAAGGTGTTATTGTTGTTGTATGTCAGTGTTACACAGATCCTGAAGGTGTTGTACATTTGTTGACATGTCAGTGTTGCAGATCCTAGAAGGTATTGTGTTGTATGTCAGTGTTACCAGATCACAGAAGGTGCTATTGTTGTTGTATGTCAGTGTTGCCAGATCACGGAAGGTGTTATTGTTGTTACAGCATGTCGGTGTTGCACAGGAATCCTGGAGGTGTTGGCTTATTTGTATGTCAATTGTTACAGTCTGAAGGTGTTGGCCGACATGTCAGTGTTACCAGATCTTGAGAGTGTTATTGTTGTTGTATGTCAGTATTTGCAGATCCTGAAAGGTGTTGTATTTGTTGTATATCAGTGTTACCAGATCACGAAGGTATTATTGTTGGCCTTATCTCAGTATTTTTAGATCCTGAAGAATTTGTTTATTGTTATTGTATCTCAAGTGTTTACAGATCACAGAGGTGTTATTGTTATTGTATCTCAGTGTTACAGATCCTGAAGGTGTTATTGTTATTGTATGTCAGTGTTACAGATCTGAAGGTGTTATTGTTGTTGTATGTCAGTGTTACAGATCTGAGGGTGACTGTTGTTGTTGTATGTCAGTGTTGCAGATCCTGAGAAGGTGTTATTGTTGTTGTATGTCAGTGTTGCAGATCCTGAAGGTGTTATTGTTATTTAGTATGTCAGTATTTACTGATCTGAAGGTGTTATTGTTCATATGTCAGTGTTACCAGATCTTGAAAGGTGTTATTGTTGTTGTATGTCAGTGTTGCAGATCTGAAAGGTGTTGTATTGTTGTTGTATGTCAGTGTTACCAGATCCTGAAGGTATTATTGTTGTGCTCAGTGTTACCAGATCCTGAAGGTGTTTATTGTTTGTGTATCTCAGTGTACGGTCTGGTATTTATTTGTTATTTAACATCTCAGTGTTGCAGATCCTGAAGGTGTTGTGGCCATTTATTGTATGTCAGTGTTACCAGATCTTGAAGGTGTTATTGTTGTTTGTATGTCCAGTGTTAGATCCTGAAAGGTGTTATTGTTGTTGTATGTCAGTGTTTGAATACTGAAAGGGTGGTATTAACATGTCTAAGTGTTGCAGGAGTCCTGAAGGTATTGTGTGTTGTTTGTATGTAGTGTTACCCAGATCCTGAAAGATTATTCTTGTTTGTTGCGCTTCATATAGGCATTTTAGATCCTGGGGGTGTTATTATTTTATGTCCAGTATTTACCAGATCTTGAAGGTGTTATTGTTGTTTGTATGTCGGTATTTTAGGTCCTGGAAAGGTGTTATTGTTATTTGTATGTCCAGTGTTGCAGATCACAGAAGGTATTATTGTTATTGTATCTCCAGTGTTACCAGATATGAAGGTGTTATTGTTTATTTAACATCTTAGTGTTACCCAGATCACTGAAGGTGTTATTGTTGTGTATCTCCAGTGTTACCAGATCCTGAAGGTGTTATTGTTATTGTATGTCAGTGTTACAGATCTTTGAAGGTCGTTATTGGGTATTTGTATGTCAGTGTTACCCAGTCCACAGAAGGTGTTATTGTTGTTGTATGTCAGTGTTACGATCCTGAAGGTATTCTTGTATTGTATGTAGTGTGTGTTACCAGATCCTGAAGGTGTTATTATTGTTGTATGTCAGTGTTACCAGATCCTGAAGGTGTTATTATTGTTGTATGTCAGTGTTACCAGATCCTGAAGGTGTTATTGTTGTATGTCAGTGTTACCAGATCCTGAATGTGTTATTGTTGTTGTATGTCAGTGTTACCAGATCCTGAAGGTGTTATTGTTGTTGTATGTCAGTGTTACCAGATCCTGAAGGTGTTATTGTTGTTGTATGTCAGTGTTACCAGATCCTGAAGGTGTTATTGTTATATGTCAGTGTTACCAGATCCTGAAGGTGTTATTGTTATATGTCAGTGTTACCAGATCCTGAAGGTGTTATTGTTGTTGTATCTCAGTGTTACCAGACCCTGAAGGTGTTATTGTTGTTGTATGTCAGTGTTACCAGATCCTGAAGGTATTATTGTTATATGTCAGTGACGCCGGTACAGTCAGTATATACAGTTTAGTGATGAGCGAGTCTGTAATCTGATGCTGGAGTAATTGTTTCACCTTTTGTGTTCACCTGAGAAACTGTGGTGGTGGTCTGCCTCAGGTGAAAAGCGTAAGGGGTCTTTGTCCGTCTGTCTGCCTGTCTGTCTGTCTGTCTGTCTGTCTCACACACACACACACTAATCGCAGAAAACCAGATCCATATAATTTACAGGTAACAACTGTAAAATGACTAAGGTAACAAGACCCCCAAGCCCCTTTGTAATAGTCCTGTTTCAGGAAGTACACTCATGGTTCCTGAACACCTGACCAATTGTACAGGTAAATTGATCTTTTTCTTACTATATTACACAGTCGTTACCTGGATAATTATACGAATCAGGTGTCATGCGATTTTTTTCCGCGTGTGTTTGAAGACATAAAAAAAAATTCTTTGTATCATAGTCAAAGTAAAGAAGACTTGAGAGATATTGACTAAAGATGAAGATGTAGACTATAGAGAATAAGGAAATATAGATGAGAGAAGGAGGTGAGAGAATAAAGAGTTAACAGGTGAGATACTTAATTGAATGTTATCTGGATGATGGGTTACAGGTAGATGATAATGATTTGATGCAGTACAGGTGAAGGATGACTCATTAGGGTGGAGTGTAGAGACAGATAGCTTGAAGGATGGAAGGATGGAGAGTGTTGGTGAAGGAGATGCTTAGGGATGTCTTAAGATGTTTCTCAGGATGCTTAGGAAGTCTAGGATGTTTCTCAGGATGCTCAGGGAGTCTAGGATGTTTCTCAGGATGTTTAGGAAGTTTAGGATGTTTAGGGAGTCTAGGATGTTTCTCAGGATGCTTAGGGAGTCTAGGATGTTTCTCAGGATGTTTAGGAAGTTTAGGATGTTTAGGGAGTCTAGGATGTTTCTCAGGATGCTTAGGGAGTCTAGGATGTTTCTCAGGATGCTTAGGGAGTCTAGGATGTTTAGGGAGTCTAGGATGTTTCTCAGGATGTTTAGGAAATCTAGGATGTTCTCAAGATGTTAGCCAGAGGACTGAGGGGTTAATGGAGTAATTTACAGGTGACGACAGAGGTAGCTGAAATCTGCTCCTTCCTACTGCCTTCCTCCCCCTCATGCCCTTCCCCCTCCCTCTCCTTACCCTTCCCCTCCCCTCTCCATACCCTTCCCTCTTCCTCTACCCCTCCCCCTCCTTACCCCTTCCCCTACCCTTCCCCCCTCCCTCTCTCCCTTACCCTTCCTCCTACCTCCCCTCCTTACCCCTTCCCCTACCCTTCCCTCCTCCCTCTCATACCTTCCCCTTCCCCTCTCCCTCCCTTCCCTCTTCCTCCCCCCCCCTGCACCTTTCCCCTACCCCTTCCCTCTCTCTGATGATGCAAAGTGCTGTATAAAATTAACACGTACGATTGTCGAGAAATGGCAAAGTCACTCTTCACTCCCACGCTGTATTCGAGGTGGGAAAATACAGGTACCTTGGTGGTCAGTCCTCCTGTTACAGTTAGTTAGATGGTTAGGTAGTTAGTTAGGTAGTTAGTTAGTGTCCTGTACCACTTATACAGTCACTCATTAACTAACTGGTGACCAACCCTCATACAACACACACACACACACACACACACACACACACACACACACGGGGACACTCCTTCCTACATCATCACCATCATCTGCAGCGTCAACCCCCCACCACCACCACCACTACCTGTCCCTCCTTCCCCTCATGCTCCTCTCCTTCCTCCTCTACCTCCTCCTTCTCTTCATCCACCTCCTCCTCTTCCTCTTCCTCCTCCTCCTCCTCCTCTCCCTCCCTCCTTTTCTTCGTCCACCTCCTCCTCTTCCTCTTCCTCCTCCTCCTCCTCCTCTCCCCTCCTCCTTTTCTTCGTCCACCTCCTCCTCTTCCTCTTCCTCCTCTTCCTCCTCCTCCTCTTCCTCCTCCCCTTTCTTTTCCTCCTCCTCCTCTCCCTCCTCACCCCAACCCACCTGTGCAATCAACAACCCTTCCCTCTAGATCAACTTATGACCTAACCTAACCTAACCTAACCTGTAGAGGAGTCAGCGAAGTTGTTGTGGTTCCTCCTAACACATATCTGAGGTCTTATTGTCATTCACTTCGTCCCTTCTGCTGCTATGTGGTCATCCAAGCGACTCTTCCATTTATTCTTGAGTCAGCACGCCGTCAGTTGCCCAGAGTTGATACATCCCTTCCCTCACCCCTCCCTCACCTCTTCCCCTCTTTCCCCTCCCATCCCTACCCCCGCTCTTTATCTTCTTGTCTTTCCTACCCCCCACCCCTCCTGTCCTTCCCTGACTCCTTTCCTCTCCTCCCCTCCTTCCCTGATCCCTTCCTTCCCTTTCCCTGCCCCCTCCTCTTCCCTTCCCTGTAACCACCTCTTCCCCTTCCCCGTCTACCCCTACCCCTCCTCTCCTCTCCTTCCTTTCCTCCCTCCTCCCTGCCCTCCCTCACCCTCCTCCCCCTTCCCTGCAGCTGCCCCTCTTACCCATCAAGTAATTGTGTCTGCATAGCGGGCAGATAACATGCCATCAGAAATTATCAGAAAATAGCGGTGCATTAGCAAGGGGGTAGTAAGGCTTTCCAGGTTTTACATCTTCCGTTGATGGGCGGGTGGGCGCCTCTGAAGTGCCCCTCCACCCCACCCACCCCCAAGTAATACTGACCTACACACAGACACTACACCCGACATCATTCTCCTGCTACCACCTCTTTCTACTGCTACTACTACTACTACTTTTTTTTTTTTTTTTTTTTTTTTTTAAAGTGGCCTCCAGCCTCCCCCAATAGCCACACCTTCGCCACCATTTATTTACCTTAATATTAAATATCCTAATACATAAGAAACTATCCTATCTGTGTTAAATTAGTTGAGCCGCAGATCCATGCGGCATTCAGTGACTGTAGCCTCATAGTCGATATCTGCAGCAGTTGTCGGAGTAGGGGCAGAAGCTCTCGTTCCCCTGAGGCAGAGCAAAGCCGACCGAAGGAGAGAGAAGGACAGTCGACATCTCATCCAGGCTGTCTACTACTACTACTACTACTACTACCACTACTACTACTACTACTACTACACCGACATCATCACTATTACCACTACTACACTACCACACTATTACATCTTTACACTACCATCACCACTTCTACCCCCACTACAACCACTTTTACCACCACCACCACCACTACTACACCACCACGGGCCAGTGTTAATGTGTGTGTTCACATGTGTTCGGAACTTGTAGTACAACTCATTATCCCCGTGTTAAACAGCTGTCTACCGTGTCATTATTATTGTTACACACACACACACACGCGCACACACACACACACACACACACACACACACACACACACACACACACACACACACACACACACACACACACACACACACACAAATAACTCATTATATATTCAGTATCACGTTACGATTTTATCACTTCTGTTCATATATTTCCATAACCAACTTTATTTATCCTCTCTCTCTCTCTCTCTCTCTCTCTCTCTCTCTCTCTCTCTCATACACACACACGGAAAGGAAAAAAAATTATCAGTAAAAATTTCCGGTAGTTTGCATCCATCGCTTACTTCGATTAACAGTAAATAAACGTTGTATTTCCTCCCCTTATCACTGTTTCCTTCCAGTCCCAAGCAGATGTCGGCGATGGCGGGAACAATTTATAAAGCAAAACAAATAATCTCCCTTTATAAAATGGTCTTCCTCCCTTCACAGTTGTCAGGGTGTGTTGTCGTAACCTTTCGTCAGGTATCCTTAACTAGAATTCGGGTAGCGTGGAAACTGTGTAGTGCAGCAATATTACTTTCCTTTCCTTTCATTTCATTTCATTTCATTTCCTTTCCTTTCCTTTCCTTTCCTTTCCTTTCCTTCTTCTTCCTTCTTCTTCCAGGAGTTGATGATAGTTTTTGTGAGGTTTAGAGGAGCTAACGTGTCTGGAGATGCTTTGGCTGAACCTCCCACGCGTATGAGGGCATGATGTGTTCTGATTGGTTCTTGGGACTGTTTTTACCATCTACTTGTGTTCCTTTTTGTTTGTTTCTCCTCCTCTATAAAATATCTCATGTGGTAAATTTAACTTAACCTAATTCAACTTTAACCTAATTTTAAACTAATCTCGCTTCCCCTACAAAAAAAAAACTGACGTGGTAAATTTCTTTTAACCTAATCTCTCCTCCCCTACAAAAAATCTGATACGCTAATCCAACTTTAACCTAATTTTAAACCTAATCAAAACATTAACCAACTACTGAGAGGAGCATGAGCTGACTCCACAGTTTACAATGAACAATCAGCACATATCATGCCCGTATTTGCGTGGATTTTGCCCTCGTATACCTGGCGAGGCTCCAAGTGGGGTTCACCAGGGTTAGTATCCCCTTCCATTTGGTTCTCGGAATCTCTTATCACGCGTTTAAGTCTTAACTCAGGGGGAAACTGATGATGATCTGAACCTACCAACCACTTATTGTCTTCGCTCTTGATGTTGATGCCACGGAAGATCTCTTAATCGAGGGAACTGTTTCTTTAAGATTTGAATTGGATTCATTAGTAAAAAAAAAATCCCTGAGTGTTTCGTTTTGGATTGTGGGAGCTGTGTGTGTGCGTGTGTGTGTGTGTGTGTGTGTGTGTGTGTGTGTGTGTGTGTGTGTGTGTGTGTGTGTGTGTGTGTGTGTGTGTGTGTTAGTTATTGACGTACAAACAGGCGGACAAAGGAGAAGCGGAACTGACCAATAGAAATTTAGATATGAAGATCAATATTTTGTTTGCACGCTTTACCTGCTCATGACCTATTGATAAAAAAAGGTAAATAAACAAAAGTAAATAAATAACTATATTACCTTGTTGATCTGTGAAGGCATATAGCTCCGGCAGGTAGATAGCTAATAGACAGACACATAGGCAGACAGACAGACAAACAGAAAGATCAACAAGATGGAATTAAACCAAGAAAGATGTGTATAATGATCAACACCTTGGTTAAGTCAGGTGACCAGCGTGTAATGGCCGTCAAGGTGTGCCCGTAATATCACCTGGTAATTTAGAGGTGTTAAGGGCAGGTATTTGTTATATATAATTAATTTGATGTGTTGTTGAATAGGATCACCTGAAGAATCGATACCCAAGCTTATTTCATCTAAAGATTAATTACCTTAATGCTAGATAAGGTTAGTTTAGGTCAGGTTAGGTTAGATTAGGTTATTATTAAGGTGAAAAGAGGTAGGGGGGGGCGAATCTCCAGGTGATCTAATGACACGGTTGAGACATAGGGGAAAGTGACGGAGGTGTGTGGGGGGATTTCCCTTGTTGGTGCGTTATCAGCTGATCGCCTCTTGTAAACAATTGCCCCAAGAAAATGGTTTGTTTTCACAGGTTTCCTGAAATTTGTCCAACTTTCAAAGGTTTGTTGTCTTGTTTGCTATCCATCTTGTTTGTTGTATTGTCTTTGTGTTTGTTTATGTTAGTGTGTTTATGTCTGTGTTTGTGTGTGTTATTTTGATGTTACTGAAGTGTTACGTAAGAGTACAACTGTGTTATGTGTTACGCCAAAGGAATCAAGAGTGTTAAGTGTTACCAGGCAAAATATATTACAGGAAGGAGTTTGTTCTTGGTGTTATGGGAAATGTATAGAAGAAATATATCGATTATTTTTATTTACTGGTTTTTTTCAGCTGAACACCCACCTTTCCTGACATGACTGATGGAGGTGTTCTATTTACGTGAGGGAGTTTTTTATATTTTTATTAGGTACTTTACATCTCAAGGCATTTGATGACTATTTCTCGAACGTGTTTTTATATTAAGTCAAATTTTAAGTGTCGTAAGTTCAGACATCCTTAACTCCCGCACGATAAGTTCCACGCCACAGCCAGCTCACGACCCACCAGTCTTGTCAATACGTAACATCAACCAAAAACGATTTTATAGTCGGTGTAGAATCAGACGCAAGAATAGTATTTGGGAGAGAATTATGGCCTATATATTTTATATATTCTTAGCGCTTGATGACTACAGCACTACGCCACCGTGACCAGTAGGGGTGGGGAAGGGTGTGGGAGGAGTTTGGATGGAGGGAGGGTGGGATGGAGGGAGGGAAGTTACCTGGCCCCAAACTGGTTGGTTTTAACCTTCGCTTTATTCTTCCGGGTTTTTCTACTTGGCGTATAGTACAGTACAGGTTGGTTGTGTTACGCTGACCCTTACCTTACCTTACCTTACCTTACCTTACCTTACCTTACCTTACCTTACCTTTTTATACCTTACCTTTACCTTTACCTTTACCTTACCTTACCTTACATACCTTACCTTACCTTACCTTTACCTTTACCTTACCTTACCTTACCTTACCTTACCTTACCTTTTTTTATGTCAACAACGTTAGATTCTTTCTCTGGTAGTGACTAACTGTATGTGTGGGCGAAATCGAACACACACACACACACACACACACACACACACACACACACACACACACTCTGACAGTCATTCAGTTAATCAGTCACTTTTGGGGCGACAGGACCTGCACACGACCCATTCACCTCGCCCCAGTTACTCGCCCCAATACCTACTACCATACGCTCACGATCATCTATCCTTAGCGGCCATAATGCGTCCACCTACCTGCAGCGACCACGACACAACCACTACAACACAACCAGCCACACTTTCAGCGACCACACCACACCCCCCACAAACCTACAACCACCCCACCCTACCACCTATAACCACCTCCCCCAACCACCTACAACCACCCCATCCTACCTACAACCACCCCACCCTACCACCTATAACCACTCACCCCACCACCTACAACCACCTCACCCCACCACCTACAACCACCTCACCCCACCACCTACAACCACCTCACCACAACCATCGGTCACCATCACAACCAGCCAGCCACAACTACCACAACAATGAGAGGATGCGCAAAAGATGAATAGACTTGAGCAAGAATAAATATTGAATGTGTGAAGACGAATAAACTGATATTCCTCCACCACACAACACTTGTTATGGCAGTAAGGTTGTGTTAGCTCTGTGTGTTGTCCTGTGCACGGTGCTCGGTCTTGTGCACTGTGAGAGGGTGTGCTGTGCTGTGCTGTGCTGTGCTGTGCTGTGCTGTGCTGTGCTGGCCACCCTTCGTCCTCCACGTAGCCTACAGTCACGAAGAAGGAGGTGGGCTGGTTACATCCTCCTCTCCCACCTCCTCCTGCTGCTTTCCTAGGCACTAAGGCAGCGGCAGGGTTGAGCTGATGGTCTCCACACACACACACACACACACACACACACACACACACACACACACACACACACATCTCTGCATGAGAACCCAGCAGATGGTGGCTGCCTGGCCCTGGGCCTCCACACCCAGCAAGCACTACCCCCACCTACCCTCCATCCCTCCCTCCTTCACCCACTCCCTCCTCCTCCTCACCCTCCCATCCATCCCACTCCCCCATTGCCCTCCCAGGCCACGCCAGGCCATCTACCCCGCTCTCTCCCTATCATAGCTCTGATGCAGGCAGGCTCACCCTCCACTACCACCACTGACCACCACTATCACTACCACTACACCACCACTACCACTATCACCACTCTTGTCACCACCACTACTATTACAACCAATTTTACCACCACTGCCACCACCACCACCATCATCACTACTGACCAGGAGGAAAATTTTGTACAAGGATATGACAGGCAGTGAGAAGGTATTGCGTAGCTCACACACACACACACACACACATCATCTTGACCTCCACACTACTTAATAAATCATTGTTTTTGTTTTGTAATTCACGAAACTCTTTATATGAGAGAGACAGGCAATTGATTTCACCTTGCATACATTACAGGTAAATAATTGACTTTTATAGGAAGGATGTATTGATGTGTATGTTTTGTGGTATGTATGCTTACGTGATATGTATACTGATGTGTTATGTATACTTACGTGTTATTGTATACTTATGTGTTATGTATACTCACGTGTTATTGTATACGTTTGTACAGGTATAATATTTTTGTACGTTGGAATGACTCTTGTGTTGTGTTAAAAGGAGAGAGAGAGAGAGAGAGAGAGAGAGAGAGAGAGAGAGAGTTGGACAGTATGTAGTGTATATTCCTGAACGCCATATATGAGCTGAGGGCCGGTGGTGGGTGAGTTCAGAGGGTAAGTCGTGGCAGAGAGAGAGAGACCTTTATGTGCATCAACTTTACCTCCACTCTCCCTTCCCTTCCTACCCTCCTTCGTCCTCCTCCTAATCTTCTTCCCCCTCCTCCTCCCTCCTCGTCCTCTATCTCCTTCTTTCCTCACTAAGGCACCTTTTTTCCAGTTTCTATCCCCTTCCTTCCCCCCTTCCTACCCTTACCCCTCCTCCTACTCCGCCTTCTCTTCGTCTACCATCTCCTTCCCGTTTCTCCCCATTCTTCCCTTTTCCCCGTCTTCTCCTTCGTCGCCCTCCTTTTCTTAATCTTCATTCTCACACCTCCTTTCCCCCCTCCTCTTCATCCTCCATCTCTTCCTTCTCCTCTTGCTGCTCCTCCTCTTCTCATTCTTCCTCCACTTCGTCCACCACCACCCCATCACCGCTTCACGACTTTAGGGTAAGCTATTGCCAGGGTGAAAAAAAATGGCAATAAAATGTCTTTAAGTCATTATCCAGGGGCTTAGGTTGCCATCTGCCGTTTTCCCCCGGAGGACCCTAGGTAGGTGGAGGCTTGGCGTGTCCCTGGGCCATCTAGGAGCTATCTAAGGTGATCTTGGTGTAGGATAATAATCTCAGGAGTCGTTTATACTTCTACATCACACAGAAAGATCCCGAGGAGGAGGAAAATTGTGTTTGTAGAGACTCGTATTGATGCTCTACCTAGGAGGGGGTAGCTGGGGGAGAGGAGTGAGAGAGGAGAGGGGAGGAAGGATGAGAGAAATGGGGTGATGGGGGATGAGGGAGGGAAGAGAGGGTGGGTGATTGAGGAGAGAAGGAGGATAGGGGTGGGGTAAGGAGGGGATAAGAGAAAGAGGAGACTGAGGGGAGGGAGGAGGAAGGAGAGGTAAAGGTTGCAAGATCAATAAAGCAGGACTCCAAGAGGCAATCAAGACAACCCTTCACACATCATCATCGTCGTCATCATCATCATCATCATCATCATCATCATCATCATCATCCTTAAAACAAGAACAACAACCCCACTCACCAGTCAATTAATCAGTCAGTCAGTCATTTCACCCCCATTAACAAAAACACATATAATACCGAATTGCTGATACTGAAAGGAGTCGTACAGGTTTTATTGGCGGGTTGGTGATCAATGATATAGGACTCGCTTGGGCCAACGACCTCGCTGCTGGGTTGGTGGGAAGACGGTGCAGGAAGATTGATCCATCCGTACTTATGGGAGCGAGGGTGCCGCCCCCAAATGTGGGGAAGGGGGGTAAGGGAGGTAGTGAGGGGAGGGAAACGGGGGCTGGGTGATAGAGGGGTCGGAGGGCAAAGAAGAAGGAGGGAGGGGGGGAGAAGTAGAGGGTGGGGAATGGGGAAGGAGGGAACCGGAATAGAGGTAGTGAGGGAGGAAGACGGAAGAACAGTAGAGGTTGATGAAAGGAAGGGGGAAGATAAGATGTAGGGAGGGTAAAGATGGTAGAAGAATTACGGAAGAGAGAGGAAGAAAAGGAGAAATCAGTGCCAACATACCTTCAGTGCCACCACCTTCAGTGCCAACATGCCATTCGCGTTACGGATCCTCCAAAATTCTCACTATAAAATTTGTCCTCGTAACTGACCATCTTACGGTAAGATACTTAACGTAACCTCCACAGATGGCGTCAAAACTGCACTGAGACTGTACTGGATTATGTTCTCTTGGCACTACTTAACGAATGGAGTCTTTGTAAACACGAGCACTAAAATGGTGTGACCTCCATCTCTCAGTCGCAGGCACGGTGGAAGCTCACTGGATCACATCGCCAGACTTTTCTCCTCAACATAGACGAGGATGGCAGAAGGCGGGCGACGGTTCTCCTGGCGTAGGTGGACGTGAAAGACAGGTGCTGGTGATTGCTTGCCCTGGCGTTGTTTTATAGGGTGAGAATATAGAACTGTCAAACAACATGTAATATAACGTTGAACTTGATGTACACACCAAGGTTGACTCTCTTGTATATTACGTCTCTAATACAAACACATGATCGGTAACACAACACAGGTGAGACGAGTTACTATATCACCTCGGCTATCTCAGTAGTGAGGACCTTAGGACTAACAACTCTCATGACAAGACAAACTAGGGCAGTTATCATAGACATTTAATATCCTGAAAGGGTTGGAAGACGTGAACCCGGGACTTTTTTTTTTCGTAATGTCACGCCCACAACACGAGGGGACGTGACTTAGCGCTCGGGAAGATATGCAAGATGAATATAAGGAAATGCTTCTTCACGCAGAGGCTGGTAGACCTATGGAAGAGCCTACCAGCACAAACTGTGGTCTTACGAACAGTTCTAGGCTTCAAAATAGTCCTTGACATGACTATCAAGAACAATGGAGGGATCCTACACTGGCCACTGACCTCCTTTCCTCGTCATGGCCACAATTAATGGGCGGCCATTAGGAAAATAAGGTAAATTATCTGTGGACAGTGATTACCCCGACCGCTGTAATCACTGGCTTGTTTTTGTTTTGTTTTGTAGAGTTTTCATTTCGAAACTAATTTACATATAGGGTAATTAACCTTGTCAATCGTAACCAGTGAAAAAGTCATTTTTTTACACGTTGTATTCCCGCCATAATGTGTTATATATTTTATTCAAATGTTTTGTTGATTTTATACGGATACAATGTTCTCTTTTTTGCATATTAAAAAGGGAGATGTAAGCTGTGTGTTACGTGTTCATACGTGGCTATCTATCTATCTATCTATCTATCTATCTATCTATCTATTTATCTTCTGTCTGTCTGTCTGTCAATAGATAAAGCACAAGTATCACCATACAAACAAACACACCATTGTGTACATGGTACTCGAGGGATCACGACATACTACTCAAAGAATACTTACTAAATAATAATAATGGTAGTAATGATAATAACAATAATAATGATGATAATGATAATAATGATAACAATAATAATGATAATGATAATAATAATAATGATGATGATGATAATAATAATACAGAACAAATAGTGAAGAACAGAACAAGAAGAACAAAAATACAGAAAAATAAAATACGAAGATGATGCGGAAGATAAAGAGAGAATAATAATGGTAAAAAGTGAGAGGAGAGAATGAGGGTGTGGGTAATAATAATAATAAGAGGGCGAATCATGAGAGCGAAGGAGAGGAAAGAGGTGGAGGTAAGGCGATAAGAGAACAGGGGTGATAGTCTGGTACTGTGAGAGGTGCCGTAATGCTGACGACAGTTTATTGAGATGCTTTGGGGGGCAGCAGGAGGAGGAAAGAAGAGGTTAGGGGTAGGGAGGGAAAGGAGGAGGAGTAGAGGAAGAGGGAAGAAAGAAAAAGGTTAGGAGGGAGGAAATAGGGAAGAGGGTAGGAGACAGGGGGGATGAGGAGATGGAGAAGAAGAGGAAACCATATATTTTCTACACTGAGGGAGAATGTTGGAGAAAATCCCCCCCTCCCCCCTTGTGTGTAGTGAGAGGGAGAGAGAGTGAGGAGGAGGATGGTGGTGGTGGCGTTTGTTGTCAAGGAGCGAGAGGTAGAGAGAACGGGAAGAGAGAGATATTTGTGGTGGGAACAGGGAGAGAGATATAGATAGATATTTGTGGTGAGTAAAGAGATGGAGATGAGAGTGAATGTGTGCCACCTTACCCAAACAGTAATGGTAATAGATTTTACGTTGGTTTGAAAAAGGCGAAATGGTCTGGGATTTAGTGGTAACGATAAGGTGTTGGTAGAGGGGTGGTGATTGTGGTGGAGGGGTAGGGTGGGAGGGGGTGGTGGAGGGGGTGGTAGTGGTGGAGGGGGGGTGGGTAGGTGGGAGGGGGGTGGTAGTGGTGAGGGGGGTGGGTAGGTGGGAGGGGGTGTAGTGGTGGAGGGGGGTGGTAGTGGAAGGGGGTGGTAGTGGTGGGGAGGGGGTAGTGGTGAAGGGGTAGTGGTGGAGGGGGGGTGGTGTGGTAGTGGGGTGGGTAGTGGGGGTGATTGTGGTGAGGGGGTGGGGAGGGGGTGGGAGGGTGATTTGGGGGTGGAGAGGGTAGGGTGATGTGAAGGGGGGTGGTAGTGGTGGAGGGGGTGGTGGTGGAGGGGGTGGGTAGTGGTGGAGGGGTGGTATTGGTGGAGGGGGTGGGTGGGGTGGTGGGAGGGGGTGGGTAGGTGGGTAGGGGGGATGGTGGTAGTGGTGAAGGGGTGGTAGTGGTGGAGGGGGTGGTGGGGGGTGGGGTGAAGGGGGGTGGTGGTGAAGGGGGGTAGTGAGGGGGGTAGTGGTAGTGGTAGTGGGGGTGATTGTGGTGGGAGGGGTGGTTGTGGTGGAGGGGGGTAGTGGTGGACGGGGGTGGTAGTAGTGGGGGTGATTGTGGTGAAGGGGGGTGGTAGGGTGGAGGGGGTAGGGTGGAGGGGGGTGGTAGTGGTGAGGGGGGTAGTGGTGGAGGGGGGTGGTAGTGGTGAGTGGGGGTGATTGTGGAGGGGTAGTGGGGTGGATTGTGGTGGGGTAGTGGGCTTGACTTTGGTGAGGGGTGAGAGTTTTGGTGGGTTGTGGGTGGTTGTGGTGGGGGGTGATAGAGGTGGTGATTGTGGTGATGAGTGGGGGTAATTGTGATTGTGATAGTTTTGGTGGGAAGGTGAGTGATTGTGGCGGCGGCGGGGAGGTGATTGTGGAGGCAATAAACAATGACAAGAATTATGACGATCAGGGTGAAAGTTACCATTGATAGAGACAGTGAAGAGGAGGAGGAGGAAGAAGAAGAGGGTAGGGGAGGAGGAAGAAGGGGGTAGGGAGGAGGAAGGGGGGTAGAGGGAGGAGAAGAAGAGGGGTAGAGGAGGAGGAAGAAGGGGGTAGGGGAGAGGAAGAAGAGTCACCCCCCTTGCACACGTCTCTGTCGCTACTGAAGGCCGAGAATAACCCACGATCCTGATCAAGTAAGGATATGACCCAGGCAAGAGAGAGAGAGAGAGAGAGAGAGAGAGAGAGAGAGAGAGGAAGGCAGAAACGATGATCAAGGATGGGACGCAGGAGGGCAAGACGCCATGATAAAAGGGGAGGGAGGGAAGGGCGGGGAGGGGAGAGATAAAGAGAGAGGAGGTGGAGACGGAGGAGGGGTTAAGGAGAGAGAGAGAGAGGACGAGAAACGCTGCCCGTACTGCAAGCGCTTGAGGTAGAGGTGTATTGGGGCGAGGGGAGGGATGGGTGGAGGCACACAGGAGGGAGAGAGGGAGGAAGAGTGGGATGGAGGGACCCTGGGAGTAAAGAGAAGGAGGGGAGGAAGGAGGTGAGCGACGGCGGTGCTTGTGCAGGGAGGGGTGGGGTGGGGGAGGGAGGGGAGGAGGAGGGTCACAGAATTGCAGTTGAAGTAGGGAAAGAATTTTACAAGACTGTACGGCCTGGATGGGCGAGAGAGGAGGAGGGATTGGTGAGATGGGAGGAGAAGGGAAGGGGTAAGGAAGGAAAGTATTGAAGAGGGAAGGAGGGATTGAGGAAGAATACAGTGAGGGAATATATAAGAAGAGAGAGAGAGAGAGAGAGAGAGAGACTAACCTTCCGTAACCACTCAAAGCTCACCTCAGTTACCCTACCCTATCCTACCCTCAACCTAGGAATATTAGCACCACAATCTAATTAAACTCCGGCATTCACGTGAAAGTACCGTAAAAATATACCCAGGCGACCTATACGTGCCCTGCATACACTACCCCCTCCCCCCCCCACTCCACTTACCCCTTGAAGGTCATACTAGCGGCCCCTAACACGTCGTCCTCGAAGGCTTAATGAAGACATCTTGTTCGAGAAGCAGCCAGCCACCGGGAAACTTGATGATGATGATGATGATGTCACCTGTTTTAGTGGATGTAGTTAGTGATTGACAGATCCTCCGCCTTCTTTTCCCTTCTTCCTCCTCTTCTCTCATCGCCATTTCCTCTTCTATTCTTCTCCTTCTCTTTTTATTCCTCCTCCTCCTCCTCCTCCTCGTCCATCTCTCTCTCAGTGTAACATTCATTTAACTGAACACATTAAGAAAAACAGAACTCCTCTACCATTAAACGCGAGGAGGAGTGAGGAACGAGATCCGGCATTAGTCATTTTGAGAAGCGGCATTAACCACTATGAGAAGCGGCATTAACCACTATGAGAAGCGGCATTAACCACTATGAGAAGCGGCATTAACCACTATGAGAAGCGGCATTAACCACTATGAGAAGCGGCATTAACCATTATGAGAAGCGGCATTAACCATTATGAGAAGCGGCATTAACCATTATGAGAAGCGGCATTAACCATTATGAGAAGCGGCATTAACCCAGTATTACGTAAAACCAAATAAAAAGCAATAACCAGAAGCACTTAACCACCTACTTAAGGTCGAGGTAATTACTATAATCACCTTAATTATCAATAACCATCCACCCTCCCCCCCAAAAAAACCCAGTTCTTGTATTATAAAACCCCTAATATAACAAAGGGTTTTTATTAAGTGGTAATTAAACCCTCGGGTGGAATAATGGTTTAAATGCATTCAAAACCAATTAGTCTTTTCATAAGTTTACCTAGTCGTCTTAAAAACCGGTCAGGCGCAAAGGCATTCCGGTCACCTCTAAAACCGGTCTTGTATCCTGAAAACCGATCATGATACAATCGTTGGTCTTCAAAGCTACCATGACCGAATCAAAACCAGTGTGGGGTTTTATTTCGAGTCTCAAAACCATAAAAATTGTTGTCTTCAAAATCAATAGTTACCTTCATAAACAACCTGAGTTTTTTTTTTTTTTGAAGGTCGTGTTAGGGAACCATTAAACCCAGTGTAGTCACCTGTCAAAAATTAAACCTAGGTAAAACCAGCTTGAAAACCGATCACATATCAATGCAGTTTCTGTCTTGTACGACGAGAGAGAGAGAGAGAGAGAGAGAAGAGAGAGGAAAAACGCAGACATCTTTTGAAAACCGCAGTCCATCGCTCAACTAATGCGGTCATTTAAAATACAAACAAAACAGACGAACCGCATAGATCAAGCCACAGCCCCATCACCACCCACTCACCACCCTCTCCTCACCACCCCACCCTAACCTGCTCACCACTCTCACCGCCTAGCTCCCTCACCGCCAACTCCCTCCGCCACTGCCTCACCACCTAACTCCCTCACCACCCTAACTGCTCCTCACCACCTCACCCTCGCCTCACCACCCTCACCGCCCTAACCACCTCCGCCGCCTAACTGCTCCTCACCCGCCTCACCGCCTAACTACTCCCTCCCAACTGCTCCCCTCACCACCCTAACTGCTCCATCACCACCCTAACTGCCCCTCACCACCCTAACTGCTGGCACACTAACCACCCTCACCACTAACCTCACCACCTAACTACTCCTCACCACCTAACCACTCCCTCACCACCCCGCCTGGCCTAATGCCCCTGGCTCCTAACCTCCTCACCACCTAACTACCCTCTCTACCTGGCAACTCCTCTGCGCCTGCCCTCACCACGCTAACTACCCTCTCCCACCTAACTCTCCCTAACCTACTTCTCCCTCACCCCTTCTCCTCACTCACCAACCTCCTAACCTCCTCACCACCCTAACTACCCCTCACCGCCTAACTGCTCCTCACCGCCTAACTAACACCTCTAACTGCCCCCTCCTCCCTAACTCTCACCCGCCCTGAACCGCCGCCTACGCCCCTACCACGCCCCCCTCTCCCACCCCCTAACTCGCCACTGCCCTCACCACCACAAACCTGCCTAACTCACCACCCTCTCCTGCCTAACTGGGGCCAACCATACACCTGTGACAAGTATCTGGTGAAATTAAGTGAGGGAAACTTGGAGGTGGGGTGAGGGTAGGGAAAGTGAGGAAATCCGTTCCGTCGGCATTGTCGGGCGCGTCGGGAGCGGAGCTGGGAGGAAGTCACGTAAAGGGTACGGCCGTCGAGGGAGGGAGAGGAGTGTGGTGGGGTATGGAAGTGTTGCTGCAGGGGATAGGGGTGAAGTTAGTGGTTATGGTGGTGGTGGGGGAGGTGGGTGTTGGGGGATGGAGGGTGTAAATAGTAGTGGTGGGGGTTGTTTATTGGGGGTAAAGTGGTGGTGGCTGGCAGTGGGATTGTGGTAGGTGGAATGGTAATGATAGTGGTTGTGTGGTGGTGAGTTAGTGTGGTGGTGGTGTGTATTGTGGTAATTGGTGGTGTATGAGTGTGTGGTAGTGTGTATTTAAGTGGTGGTGGTATGGTGTGTGTAGTGGTGCTAAGTGGTGGTGGTGTGTGGTGGTCTTGTGGTGGTGGTGTGGTATGGTGGTGGTATATGGTGGTGGTAGTGATGGTGGTGTTTATGGTAGTGGTGTAGGGAGGGATGAAGTCATACTCGCCTGCCTTCACACTAGTGTACCCAAGACGAGAGAGAGTGGGGGGGGGCAGACGCGGATGTAGGGGGACCACCTCCATCACCTGAATGAGAGGAAGGGGGAAGGAGAGGGGGAGAGAAAAGTACGTATGTGAGGGGGATGAAAAGGGGGAAAGAGGATTTACATAGAGACAGGAGAGAGGGAGGTAGGGAGGGTAAGTAAAGTCAGGATAGAGGGGGGGGGGTCGTGTACAGGTAGTCTTGTGGTTAAAGCTCAGTCGTCACACCACAATGTCCTTCCTCACTTAGAGCAGGTAACATATATCCTCAGACCCGTCTCCCTCAATTCCTCCCCTCCAGTTCTTCTCCTCCCTCCTCTACTGCTCCTCCATGCACGGGGGCCGGCCACGGCTGCAAGGTCTCCCCGTATGATACATTAAAAGAGACGTCGGTAGAGGCTAAAGTCCCTGTATTTTTTGGGCATATTTGCACGTTATGGGGTGTGTAGAGGTGTAGCGAGCGTCGCGGGTCGGGGAGGAGGGAGATGTTGGGTACACAATGCACGAAAACTTAGCTTTGTGTTGTAAATTACTGTTTCCTTTGTCAGGTAATGCAACAACAGCGTAGCATTATGTTCCCGCTACGTCCACCTGAAACATGTCTACAACATGATATATATATATATATATATATATATATAACAGTACACACACACACACACACACACACATACACTGTTTAGATCAACAGATAAACAACAATGAACATTTGACTACAAGGCTTCTGTAATAAATAATGTATGTAAAACAAAAAACTAAAAGATAAAGATAAAGAGAGATACAGTCAGATACAGTAGTCAAGAAGGAAAAATTCTGCAGCCAATTTCAGCAGAGTTTGTGTCGAGGCCAAATAATGGTGTACAGGAGGCTGCCATCTTTTTTTTTTCATTGCTTGAGTTAAAAGGGAGGGCTGGCCGGGCCGCCCACCAGACACGATCAATGTGCCAGTACTTGGTGCGTTACCAGACGGCTGGCCCGGCCTATACCCGGGTCACTCTTCTCTTACTGCTTCCTAACCCCCAACCCCTCGTACCAGGGCACCTCCCCTCCCTCCGTAGCATGTCACCTATCCTCCCTCCCTCTCTCCATACCAGGTCAATGACCCTCCTTCTCTCTCCCAACACCTCCCTCCTTGCTAATTCATTTACATCTCCCTCCCTCTCTCTCACCATACCATGCCAACCTCCCTCCCTCCCTTCCCTCATTTCACTCTCCCTCCCTAAGAGATCTGCCAATTTCACCCCCCTTCCTACTCGAGAGAGAGAGCGAGAGCTTATGTCATCCGCTCTCTCTCTCTTCTTGGGGAGGTCACGTGACCCTCCACCCTACTTTAAGAGGTCAGGTCATCCATCCTGCTATACGGAAGAGAGAGAAAGGAAAAAGAAGACAAGGAGAGGAAGAGACAATGAGAGAAAGAGAGGGAGCAAATGGAAGGAGGAGCGGATGAGGAAGAGAGAGGGAGAGAGAAAAGAAGAGAGGGAAGATGTTGGGAAAGGAGGAAGGAGGGTGAGAAAAGGCGGAAGGGTATTAAAACAGAACGAAAACGAAAGATAAAACACACACAAAATAAACTCAGAGGATCTAAATAAAAAAAATGGAAGAGGTAAAGAAAAAATAAAACAATGGAGGTGTGAAAGACATTGCATGGAAACACTTGAAATATATATATAGAGAGAGAGAGAGAGAGGAGAGAGAGAGAGAGAGAGAGGAGAGAGAGAGAGAGAGAGAGAGAGAGAGAGAGAGAGAAGAGAGAGAGAGAGAGAGAGAGAGAGAGAGAGGGAGAGAGAGAGAGAGGGAGAGGGAGAGAGAGAGAGAGAGAGAGAGAGGGAGAGAGAGAGAGAGAGTAGGAGAGAGAGAGAGAGAGAGAGAGAGAGAGAGAGAGAGAGAGAGAGAGAGAGAGAGAGAGAGAGAGAGAGAGAGAGAGAGAGAGAGAGAGAGAGAGAGAGAGAGAGAGAGAGAGAGAGAGAGAGAGAGAGAGAGAGAGAGAGAGGAGAGAGAGAGAGAGAGAGAGAGAGAGAGAGAGAGTGCAGCAGGTGCCTCAAGTGTACAGGGGTGCAGGTAATCAACATCTGACCGCAATAACAGGTGTTGGGCAGGTAAAGGTGGCCAGCCCGACGCACTCCTCCCTTACGCCTTGTATACGCTAAGTTGACGCAAGAAGAAGAAGACCAGAAGAAGAAGAAGAAATGAAGCAGGGAGGAAAAGAATGAATAAGGAAAACGACAATAAACAAAAAGACAGGAATAATAAAAGTGAAGAGGTGAGAAAGGAAACGCAAGATGACAAGAGGAAATGAGAAACAGGAAGAAGAAGAAAAGAAGAAAATAACGTAAGGGAGTAAGCAGAAAAGGCAATAATAAGGCCAGGAAGTGGAGATGATGAGATGAAACATAAAGACAACAGAGAGAGAACGATGATAAATGAACTAGGGGAACTATTACAGAATGATAAATGGGAAGAGACGACGAGTAAGAAGGAAAATAAGTGGATAAATATGAAAGCTCGAGAAGATGATGATGATGATAATGAGAGGAATGAGAGGAATTAGTCAAAGTCGCTAAAGGAGGAAAGCGAAACTGAAAATGGATGATGGTTTTATGGGTAATTAAAGAGGAATATGAAATGGGCCATAAAACTAGCTCGAAAAGTGTGTAATAATAAAATAATAATAATAATTAACGGTTTATTGAAAGAGCTTGGCAGCCAGAAGGCTGAAAATATACAGTTACATATTTGGGGAATGGGTTACGAATTACAAATAATATACAAGTAACATAAGTGATACAAATATGATATATAATGACTAGATGGGGAAAAGCTCAAACTACAGGGCATTTCAACATAGTGACAGTGCAAGGAGTAGTGTTTACTGGGAGTGAATACACTGGTTTATTACAAGTTATTGATAATTTTTACAATGGTTGGGACTGGGCTGTTCTTATAGTGATCAGTTCGTGCACGTATGGGCTGGATGCGGTTGTGGTGTGTGTGTGTGTGTGTGTGTGTGTGTGTGTGTGTGTGTGTTTTTCACCATAGAGATATATGCATGTGTCTGTGATTGCATATTTGAGTGCATGCATATGTATGTAAGTGTATAGGTTTACATGCGTGTACACTTAGGTAGGGAGACACACACATCTACATATGACTCAAAGTACAGGTGTGGACGTATGTATATTTGCTTGTATTTGTGATTAAATACATATGTAAGCAAGACGATGGGGCGTGTGTAGTGTATATACATATGTACGCGTCGGGTGGAATACATATACGTCACTATGTATAAAAGTTACTGCAGAAGGGCGTAGGATGGGTGTTAGAGTGATGGGGGAGCGTATGAATATGTATATACTGTACTGTATACGCTTCTGAAGGGCCGCATACGCCTTTGATTACGCTACAGGTAGGGGGGCGTATAGGGAAGGTGACAAGGGTAGTGTAGGGTGTGTTAGGGTGACTGAGGGAGGCGGGAGGGAGGGATCTTGGTAACTGAACGAGGAAGGACTGAAGGTAGGGTCAGTGGAGTCACTCAGGGAAGGAGGAGGAGAGGAGAGGCAGGTGTTGGTGAAGGGTGAAACCTGACCTATAGAGGAGAGGTACCTGTGTGTGTGTGTGTGTGTGTGTGTGTGTGTGGGGGGGGGTGGGTGTGGTGGTGGTGGAGAGAAGGTTGATATGAAGGTGGGGAGGGAGGGAGGTAGGGTGGGAGGGAGAAGGGTGATAAAGGGAGTTTGTATTCTGAAGATGGTCTGGTCTTGGGTACAGATTGGTCAGAGGTGTTACGTGTACGTTGATAAGGAACAGAAAGGGAGAGAAGGGAGGAAGAGGAAGAGAGGTCGTGTGGATATATAGAAAGTAGGAAAGAACTAATAGTATTTGAAAGGTAATTGGAAATAATTTTAATAATATTTTGACAGGAAGAAAAAATCATAACAAAATACTGATTGCAATATTAAAAAAAAATGATAAGTGAAATAATCGGTGCAAAGTAGATATAAAATATGTTTAAGTAATATAGAATTAACATAGGAATTTAATATAGTGAGATATAGACGGTTCTGAGTACGGATGTGACGTCATATGTGTACAGAGGAGGTAGGGAGATGGGATGTTGGTGTGTATTTATTTAGGTGAGAGTAAAGCTTCCTGTCTGTCTCTACCACTTGGCCAGAGAGGGTATTGTCATCATCACCCGTGTGTGTGTGTGATGTGGGTTTTTATAGTTGTAAGTTGTTGTTTTTGTTGTCGGCTGTTATTGTTGTATACTTTTGTTCTGATTGTTGTTATTGATTCTGTTGTTGTTTTTGTTGCTGTTTTCGTTGTTGATTTTGTTGTTGTTGTTGATTCTTTTTGTTCTCATCATCATCATTATCATTATTACTATTGATATTATTTCTAAACATCTCACCCCCTTCCCCCCACTTCCCTAACATCTTGTGCTGGTCAGGCCGCACCTCGATTATGCGGTTCAGTTCTGGTGCCCCTATTAGAGAATGGATATCAATTCACTAGAGTCGGTGCAGCGAAGAATGACGAAAATGATTCCGGGACTTAGAAACCTTCTATATCAGGATAGGTTAAGGAAACTAAACTTGCATTCCCTAGAAAGACGAAGAGTGCGGGGAGATATGATAGAAGTATTTAAGTGGGTGAAAGGAATCAATAAAGGAGATATAGATAAAGTTCTTATAATATCCGAGCAGGATAGGACTCGGAGCAACGGATTTAAGTTGGATAAGTTTAGGTTTAGGAGGGAGATAGGAAGGAACTGGTTCACAACTAGGGTGGTGGACGAGTGGAACAATCTTAGCAGCTTTGTAGTAAGTGCTGGAACTCTGGAAAGTTTCAAAAGGAGGCTGGATAGATTCATGGATGATAGAGAGTGGTAGTAACTCTCGACAGGAGCTGCCATGCACAGGCCAACCGGCCTATTGTAGACTCCTTATTTTCTTATGTTCTTATGTTCTTCTTAACTTAAACATCTTGACCTCCGGAATAAGCATTAACCCACCCCCCCCCCTGTTGACTCTACGGGGGTCACCCAGGGAATCAAGGACACGTATTACCTCTCTCCCCTCCCTCTCCTCTCCCTGTTGACTCTACGGGGGTCACCCAGGGAAGGTCAGGGTTAGGCTGTACCGCCACCTGGGAGTCTTCCACGAATTTCTCCGCTATTTTTATTATGCTGGTGGCCAGGAAGTTGTCTGGTGGCCGAGAATAACCTTTTTGTTTATCTGTCTGTCTCTGTCTGTGTCTGTCTGTGTGTGTTTGTGTGTCGATCTGTTTGTTTGTATCTCTCTCTCTCTCTCTCTCTCTCTCTCTGTAACCCATATATAGAGTCAGGCTAGGAAACTCTAAATACAGGTGGCTGTAGAGATGATAGAGCCTGGAGACGTTTAGAGTGAGGGCTGGGCGGCGGGGTGGGTGAGGGAGGAGGGGCGAGTAAGGAGGGAGGAGGGTGAGGGAGGAGAGAAGGTCAAGGGGATTGGGGGTAAGAGGTAGGGTGGGTTGAAACAAGCAGGAGAGAGGGGGAGGAGGGGAGGTGGAGGCAAAGAAGACGAAGAAGAGGAAGGAAGAAGAAGAATGGTAGAAGGAGGCCACGTATTGAAAGAGGAGGAAAAGAAAGAGTAGAAACATGAGGGTATGTAAGGAAGAAGAAGAAGAGGAAGAAGAAAAAGAAGAGGAGGAAGAAGAAGAGGAGGAAGAAGAAGAAGAGGAAGAAGAGGAGGAGGAAGCATAACCTGAACCTGACCAAGAGAAAGGGACCGAGGAAGAAATTGAGAACGGAAATACCGAACGAGAAGGCGAGATGCGACAGGTGCACAGACAAGAACCAGGGATGGACCAGACGAAGGAATAGACAGAGGGAGAGAGGGGGATAGAGAAAGAGGGAGGGGGGATGGGATGGGAAGAGAGAGAGGGTGGAGAGAGAGAGGGAGAGAGGGGGGAGAGAAAGAGGAGGGGGATGGGATGGGAAGAGAGAGGGTGGAGAGAGAGAGAGAGAGAGAGGAGAGAGAGAGAGAGAGAGGGGGGATAGAGAAAGAGGGAGGGGATGGGATGGAAGAGAGAGAAGGTGGAGAGAGAGAGAGAGAGAGAGAGAGAGAGAAGAGAGAGAGAGGGGGGAGAGAGAGAGGGAGAGAGAACAAAATACGTTTAACGAAACATATAAAAGGAGAATACTGAATAAACTTGAGGAAAAGAGAGAGAAATAAAGGAGAGAAGAGGCTGAAGGGAGAGAGAGAGAGACTACGGTGGAGGGAGGAGGAGGGGGAGGGAGGCGGAGCGAAGACGAGTTACGACCCAAAGGACAAGAAAGGGAATGGCTAGGAGGGGCGAATGACCGACTGTGGGAGGGAGGAGGGGGGTGGGGAGGGAGGAGGTAGAGGCACGTCGGGATTATACGACGGCTGGGAGGCAGTGGTGAGGAGGGAGGGAGGGGTTGAGCTGCATTGTGGAGGGAGGGAGGAAGGAGATTGGCGGGGAGGGGGGAGTAAGGGAATGTAGGGAGAGGTGAGGTGAGTGAGGGGTTAAGAAGGGAGGGGAGTGAAGGATAGTTTAAGCAGGAAGAGTAGGGGGTGGATAAAGGGAGGGAGGGAGGGAGGGATGGTAGAAGATGATGAGTGACGGCGGGAGGGAGGGAGGGAGGGAGGGAGGGAGGGAGGGAGGGAGGCTTGGTGATAATCTTAATTAGATGACGACGTGGGGTGGGTGTTGGCACTCACCTACAACCATTACAACAACTACAACTACTACAACAACCACAACAATAATATCTACAATAACAACAACAACAACAATAATAATAACTACCATAGCAATAACAACAACAACAAAAACTAAAGCTACAACAACTACAACGTCAACAGCAATTACAACTGCATTTACAATAAAAACTACAACAACAATAGCAAAATACATCCTCAGCAACAACAAAATCCCACCATTCATAACAACAACAACAATAAAAAACACCATCTCAACAACCATAACTAGTCACAACAAAAACACATCACGACCCATAATAACAAAAACAACAACAAAAGTAATAACAACAATAATAAAAACAACACACCGCCATACAACACCACAGTAACAAAAACAACAACAATAAAACCAACATAGCAACATGAGCCATAAACAACAACACCAGCAGGTGATGTATGGAGTGTGTGTTGAGTGGTGTCAGGCAAGGCAGCGTGTTGATATTGGCAAGACACCTATGCAGTACTGGTGGCAGGGGGGTAGGGAGGGGTGTGGTGGCAGGGGGGAGGGAGGGTGGGTGGCAGGGGGGGTGGTGGCAGGGGGAGGGAGGGAGGGAGGGGGGAGACCTGCAACGCCGCCGTAAACTTGTAACAACCAAAGGCAGCCAGTGAGCCACAACAGACCATAAAATATATAGCGGTAGACACTTGCATGGCGCTCAAGTGACAGCTGTTACTCGAGCCCTCTACCCTCCATCGCTCTCCCAGTTGCCAGCGAGGAATTATCTGACGCACCTCATTCCATTACGTAAAACGCACACATCGCTCTATATAAATAAAACAAGGAAACGCGGCGGCAATATAGATCTCTAGTAGCGGGCGGCGCGGCGGCTATATACGTGGCGGAACGAGACGCATAAATGATTTGTCTCAGCGGCGGGCCAGACGCGATCAATGCAGGGAGGGAGGAGGTACTGCAAACGTCGCGGGTACAAAGAGAGAGCCAGCGGACCTACGGCTGGGAAAATGGGGTGACGAGGGGCCGTGTAGGGGACGAAGAGAGGGGACCCACGCTATGGGAGACGAAGAGAGCGCCGCTATGGGACGAAGAGAGCCCAGCCGGCCGGCAGGGGGCGGAGCCAGCAGGTGACTGACCTTGAGATCCCCGCGCTGTAGCCACGACGGAGGCGCTGTCGAGGACGGACGCCAGGGGTAGCTGCACCAAACTGATGAATCACGGGTTTTTGTGTCAACACGGGGGAAGCCTGGCCCGGGACACCCTGTTTAAAAGAAGAAATAAAATGTAAACTTGGCCCTGAGAGAGGCGAGGAAGAATAGCCGGAGTCTTGAAAAGAAAACAATATAGAGGAAAAGGAAGAGACACAAGACTAATGCTGGGAAGATGTGAGGCAGGGCCAGGGAAGGGGAGCACGGTGATACACTGATACAGATTATTCCATAAATGGCCACAATAAACGCAGTAATTAGCACAATACACCACAGTAATTAACAGGCTTAAGTCAGCAGGTAAGTACAATAGAGGGGCCAAGTAAATGCGGGAACATATAAACGTTGAAGTTAAAAGGGTGTAAAAAATGTAGTAAAGTTAGAGCGAAGTGAGTGAAGAGGTAATAACAGGGAGAGTGGGGAGGGGCGGGGTGGATAGTGATGGGGGAGGGACGATGAAGGGGTAAGGGGGGAGAGGAGAGCACTGCACGCAAGCCGAGTCGACAGTAACAGTGTAGGGGACGTGGGCGCCGGGGCCTGAGAACACTCCCGGCCGGCCAGCCAGACGCCGATCAATGCACCTCAGTGTTTTGGTCGTGTAGGTCACGCTGGCCCACCCGAGGACAGAGATACGGCCCAGAGTTAGCGTGTAGAGGAGGAGGGAACGATAAAAAAAAAGAGAGAGAAAAGACGAAGATGGTGAAGATAGGGAGAGGAGGAAGCAAGCAAGACGAGATGGGAGGGGGCCCCGCTAAGCCATCCCAGCTGTGCTATATAAACAGTGCGGGCAGCGGAGAGGTGGGTGCCAAAGACAGAGAGTAGCCAAGAGAAATAATTCCTCACGGGTACGAAAAGGTGCGCCTATATAGAACGAAGCAAAAAAGTATCCCGACGAAGGGGAGAGGAAAACGCACACGAAAAGAAGATGATACGGACAAATTGTGGACAATAGGGTGAGGATTACATGGCTCAGGGTACGAAGAGAGCAGGGTGGTGGTGGTGAGCCAGAGAGAGAGAGCAAGGGGCTGGCTCTCGGTGGTGTAGTGAGGGCGAAAGAGAGAGAGCCCAGGCTAGGTATGGGAGGAGGAGAACCCACGCTACCTCGCTGAGTTATGAGAGGAGCGACCTCACTGAAGAGAGCGAGTCGCCCACCCACGTATGGGCCAGGGTCTACACGGGGCGGCTGCGAAGAGAGAAAAAGAGAGCGAGCCGCCCAGCACCCACTTATAGGACGATGCATGGTGAAGGCAGGCAGGGAGGGAGGGCCGGGAGGGCCTGCTGCAGCCCCCGAGATATTGAAGCATGATGAGACTTGGCACAAATTTATAACCATTGTTGGTCTCTGTTTTTTCTTTCTTTCTTTCTTTTTTATTTAATTTCTTGCTTCGGTCTTTATTGTTTGTTTTGGTCTGTTTTTCGCATGTCGGTGTTTAGTTTCTTTACGTAACTCTCTCTCTCTCACCATAGATGTTGTTAGTGGAGATTAACGGGGTAAGCTTCAGGGAGCACTGTACACACCTCATACAGTATATACACGGCAGAATGTGACGACAATTAATAGTTGACAGGTACATTAGGTGAGACAAGGAAGGAATGTAGCGGAAAAGGGAAGTTACTGCCAAGAGAGAGAGAGAGAGAGAGAGAGAGAGAGAGAGAGAGAGAGCAATTTTCGTCTTCTTCTTCAACATACATACGCTAATTCCTCCCCAATGACGTTCAGAGTACTAGATGGATTTTCTGGGATCTATGTTCTGTTAAGGAAAAATTAAAACACACACACACACACACACACACACACACACACACACACACACACACACACTCACACACACACACACACACACACACACACACACACACTAAACTTATACTTAAACTACGTACGACTATTTTTTGAAGAATCCGTACGACAACCAAAAGACCAACTGGGTAGAGAAGACCCTCCTACCTCTTCCTCTCCCCCTCTCCTCCCCTCCCCTCCTCCTCCCACCTTCCCCTTCCTCCCCTCCCCCCAAAACAGTCAGAGAAATTACACACTAAAATGAGTATCTAATGCGGACCCCGGCAACAAACGCCAGGGAGATGACTCGTTAATAAACCGTAACATTACCTTAATAGATCACTAAGTGGGGGAGGGGAGAGAATAGATGAGGAAGGGGGGAGAATGGATGAGAAGGTGGGGAGAGGAAGGGAAAGAGGGAGAGGGAGATTAGATGATGGAAGGGAGAGAAAAAATGTTAAAATGAAGAAAAAAAACAATTCTCATGACAGTCATCTCCACACACCCTTACCTTCCGTCCTTTAAGAGAAAACGGGATGAGTGGATAACAGAAAACGGAGAATGGTAGTTTTAGTAGATGGGGGAGATATAGAAGTGGGGGAATGGGCGGATGGGTCAGAATAGGTGTTTTTTGTGTACGTTTTTTTAGCATTTGATTGATGGGGATGGAATGAATGCTTGCAGTGACATGATGTGAAGAAACTACATACATTGAGAGAGAGAGAGAGAGAGAGAGAGAGAGAGAGAGAGTCGAAACACGGTACACGAACGGGATCAGGACATAAAGAACGGTACAAAGGAACGGTACATGGAATAGAGGGGATCAAGGAGCAGTAGAGACACGGGGACTATAAGGAACGATACAAGAGATGATTTCCCTGGTCAGTTTCTTAGCAACAGTGACCTCCCCTTAACCTTTGACCTCTCAGCGCATTTTGTGAGGTTGAGGTCAATTCATCCATGATTTCGTTGGAGGTAAATTTCTGGTTATCACACAGACACGATGGACAGACAGACAGGTAGACACATGAACAAACAGGTAGACACGTTAAAAGACTTATAGACACATTAACAGGTACACAGACGTATTAATAGAGTCGTACACACACACACACACACACACACACACACACACACACACACACACACACACACACACACACACACACACACACACACACACACACACACGCACACACACACACACACACACACACACACACACACACACACACACACACACACACACATACACACACACACACACACACACACGCACGACAGCACGCACGGCACGCACACACACACTGGGTTGGTCTCATTGCGTGTTAGTAGTGCGTTATCCCAAACGTTTTCTCTCCCCACCCGCTAACATCTAAGGGAGGTGGGGAGGTAAAATGAGGGTGTTGAGGTGAGGGGAGGGAGGATGGGGAGGTGAGGAGGTAAGGGGATGGAGGTGGGGTGGTGGGGAGATGAGGAGTTGGAGTGGTGGTAATGAAGTGGTGGTGGTAGGGAGGTGAAGTGATGGTGATGTGGAGTGGTGGTGATGGTGATGTGGGTGGTGGTGGGGAGGGAGGTGGAATTGTTATTGGGGGAGGAGGAAGACAGGGACTCGCAGTAAGGAGGGAGAAGGAAGAGGGAAGAGGAAAGATAGAGGAGGTATGTAAGGAAGAGAAGAAGGAAGGAAGGAAGGACAAGACATTGAGGGAGAGAAGTGTGTGTGTTAAGGGAAGGAGGAGGTGGGCGTGGTTAAGGCGTGGTGTAGGCCCCGCCCACCTCCTCACCATAACACTACACCAGCCTGGGCACACCTCCTCCCGGTCATCTGATGTTGTAGGCCCAGGGGACGAGGTGAGGAGTGGCACTCTGAGTGGCTCTCCCTGCCTCTTCCAGTAGTGCCAGGCCCCGTCTCTGTGTCTCTCTATATCTGTCTCATTTTCTTCCAAGCTTCTCTCTCTCTCTCCGTTTCCTATCGTCCTCTCACTTTGTCCCCGTTTTTCTTAGCCTCAGTCTCTCTATTTTTCTATTTTCTCTCACTCTCTCTTACCTCTCCACACTGTCTCTCTCTTTCTCCCTTCATATATTTATTGATATCTTTGTCTTTCTATTTTTCCTTAATTTTTTTCTCTGCCCCTCCCTTTCACTTCCTTGTTTCTGTTTATCTCTGTGTCTCTTTTCCCACTCTCTTTCTTTTATTTTTGTGTTTCCATTTTCTAATCTTTCTGTGACTTATCCCCTTTTTTTCGTCTTTTCTTTTCTTTCTTTTTCCCATTTCTTCGTTTTTCCTGTTCCATGGTTTTCACACACACACACACACACACACACACACACACACACACACACACACACGCACACACACACACACACACACACACACACACACACACACCATACAAACTCTCTCTCTCTCCATGATCAAGTGTGGCACAACATATGAGTGTGCACGACGGGCCTCATTATATTCTAGCACAGGTGTCCGGCCCATGATGCTCCCTGAATTTCCCCCACCCTCTCACACCCTCTTCCTCCACCTCCCTCACCTCTCTCTCTCTCTCTCTCTCTCTCTCTCTCTCTCTCTCTCTGTTCCATTCCTCTCTCACTCTTCCATTCCCTCTCTCACTTCCTTCCTCTCTCTCACTCTCCCTCCTCTCTCACTCTCCCCTCCCCTCTCTGACTCCCTCCCTCCCTCACCCTCCTATCCCTCCTTGCCTCTGCCTCTGTTTCCCTTTTCCCTAATACCCTTCCGTTCCTCTCTCTCTCTCTCTCTCTTTTCCTCTCTCACTCTAGCCTCTCACTCTTCCCTCCTCTTCCTCTCTGCACCTCCTGACTCTTCCCATGGCCTGCTGTTTATAAAAGGGGAGGAACCATATTTGTGCAGACAATGTGTGTGTGCTATGGTTGGTAATGGCGTCTGTGTTGTGAGTACTGTGTCCATACTAGTGTGTGTGTTGAGGGAGTGTCTGTGTGTGTGTGTTTGGAGGGAGTGTTTGTGTGTGTGGGGTGTGAGGTGTGTGTGTGTGTGTGTGTGTGTGGGGTGTGGGGAGTGTTTGTGTGTGTGGGGGTGAGGGGGAGGTTTGTGTGTGGGAGTGTGTGTGTGTGTGTGTGTGTGTGTGTCTGTGTGTGTGTGTGTGTTTGTGTGTGTGTGTTTGTGTGTGTGTGGGGAGTGTTTGTGTGTGTGTGTGTGTGTGTGTGGGGAGTGTTTGTTGTGTGTGTGTGTGTGTGTGTGTGTGGGGAGTGTTTGTGTGTGTGTGTGTGTGTGTTTCGGTCTTTAATGTTTGTATGTTTTTTGCTTGTCAATTGTGTTTGTGTGTAAACCTATGCATGTTTGTGTTGTACGTGTTTTGTGATGTTTGTATGTGCGTGTGCGTTGTGTTGTTAGTGTGTTTAGAGTGTACTGGGGAAGTGACTTTGTTTACATGGCTATATTGTTGACATCTCTACTTCATAGTTATATTGTTTACATCTCTACGTCAAAATAATAAAGTTTGTTTTTCTTGTTTACGATAAATTATAGTTTTAGTATTGTTCTTTCCGGCAACTTTCTCCCCTTTGTTTACATGCTTATGACGTTTGCATCCGGCCACAACTATCCGGCTTTATCCCTTGTATACCAGGTGTATTTGTCCAGTTATTTATTCAATGCAGCCGGCTGTAAGTATCTGGATTTTTGACTTATGCGTCCGGTCTTACAATCCAGCCTTTTCATTTGTATTCATGCCATTTATATCCGACTTTGTGAATGTTATATATGGCAGTATATATCCGGCTTCCTGATCATTGACTCCAGTCTTCATTATCTGGTTTTATAACTTGTATTATTGCCGTAAATATCCGGCTTTCTGGTACTTTTTATCTGGCTTCATCACGTGCATTCCGGCTCTACATTGGCTGGTGAGTGGCCGGCTGGCTCGAGAGATAGGTTACTGCAGTGTGGGAGATGGGAGGGAGGAGGGGAGGGTGGGTGGCCGGATGGGTGGAGGGAGGAGGAATGGGGGCGGGAGGAGGATGCGTAGATGGAAGGAAGTGAGAGTGTGGGTGAAGGGGAGAGAGAGGGGTGAGAGAATGGGAAGGGGAGAGAAGAGGTGGGGTAGGGAGTGAGAGATAAGAAGAGAGAGAGAGGTGAAGAAGAAATGGAAGGAGGAAAGAGAGAAGGAGGATGTATCGGAGAGGAGAAGGAAAAGAGAGAGAGGGGGTGGATAAAGGAGAAGTGACGAAAGAGAGGGAATAGTGAAGTGAATGGGGGAGGGAGAAACAAGGAGGAAGGAGAATTGGGAAGAAGAGAGAGAGAGAGGGGGGTATCAGAGAATGTAAAGGAATGAGGGAGTAAGTAAATGCGTGAATGAATGAGAGAGGGTGGAGGAGGAGGGGGAGAAATGGAGAGAGGGAGGGTGGGTGAGAGGGAGGAGTGGGGCAGCTGTAAGATTTTTCGGCTCCTTTATTTGGGAACGCCGGGAACAAGAAGAGAGCCTGGAAGAGGAACGAAAAGAGGGAGTGAGTGGGGAGAGAGGGAGAGCGCTGGGTAATGATCACGTAGGGGACGATAAGAGTGAGAGAAGAGGAGGAGGAAGGAGGGGGGAGGAGGAAGAAGAGGAAGATAAGAATGGGGGAGGAGGAGAGGAAGATAAGAGTAAGAATGAAGGAGAAGGGGTGGAAGAGAAAGAGGAAGAGGTAGGGTACGTAAGGGAGCCATTAGAGGAGAGAGGAGGAGAAGGAAGAGGAGGAGGAGGAGGAGGAGGAGGAGGAGGAGGAAGAGGAAGAGGACATAGCGACAAGAAAGGAGCCTCTCGTGGTACGGCGTAGTTCTGTCATGAGAGAGAGAGAGAGAGAGAGAGAGAGAATCGTTATATTGATAAAGTAATGAGAAGAACGTGTTAGGGAAACCGTCTCAGTCAGTCAGTCAATCGGTCAGTCAGTTTGTCGGTCAGTCAGTCAATCAGCCGGTCAGTAAGTCAATGTCTCAGTCAGTCAGTCAGTCAATACCAAAACATAGTGAAAATATCATCCAGTTCTTCTCTCATTATCTTTATTTCTCTGTCTATCTCCTTCGTTCTCATGCAGTCACCTTTCTTCTTCTCATTCTCCTTACCCTTGTTTATTCATCTTCTTCTCCTCCCTTGTTCTTCCTTCTTCTTCTTTTTAACTTCCTTCAGATCCTCCCTTATCTTGTAACTCCTCCAGCTTCCTTCATTCCTTCTTATTTACCTTCCTTTGTATTCTCCCTCTCCTTGCTCCTTCTTTCCTTCGTATTCTCCCCATCCTTCCTTCTACATACACTTTCCCTTCCTTCATTCCTCCCTTCCTTCCTTACTTTGTATTCCTTCTTCACCCTCCCCCTTCCTCCTCCGTTGACTTCTTCCATTATTTATCATTCTCTTTTCTTTCACTTATTCTGTCTCTTCTCTCACTTTATCGTCCTCCTCTCCTCCTCTCCCCTCTCCTTATCCTTATCAACGCCTCCTTCTGTACCTCCCCTTCAATTCCCCCCCCCCAGTCTCCCTTCAATCCCCCTCCCTCCCTTTCCACCCTCCGTCCATCCTCCCCTCCATCCCTCCCTCCCCCCTCCATCCCCTCCTCCCTCCATCCTCCCTCCTCCCTCCATCCTCCTCCCTCCATCCCTCCCACCCCCCTCTCCATCTTCCCCGTTTTCTTTCCACCCTCTGTCTCTCTCTCTTCTTCTCCCTCCCTCAACCTCTCCCAATCTACCTTCCTCCTTATCCCCTCACCTACCCCTCTCCTTCCTGCCCTCCCCCGCACCCCCTACGTGTGTGTATTATCACGCAAGGGTTCATTGACCTGAGTTAACCTTCTTTACGCAACATTTACACCTGAGCTGACTGACCTATCCGTCACTAATTAGCCAAGGTTAATGAGATCTTGTGGTAAGAGGGTGTCTTGGTCGCGTGGGGAGTGTGTTGTGGACCGGGGAGGGAGATTATTGGTTGTTGTTAAGTGGGGAGGGGAGGGTGGGGATGGGGAGAAAGATGGGTGGGGAGATTTATTACGGTGGAGAAGGTAGAAGGAGAGGAGGAGTTTTGACGGAGGGGAGAAAGAGTTTGGACAGGAGGAAGCTGGGGGGGGGTTGTAGGGGAAAAGAATGGGGAGGCTTGTTGGGGAGGATGAGTTTATGGGGTAGTGGAGGTGTGGGGAGATGTGTGCGTTAGGAGTGATGGATGAAGTTGTGGTGGTGGTGTTTGGTGGTAATGGTGAGAGGCAGAAGAGGTGGTGGTGGATCTTGGCGTGGTGTAGCCCCGGCGACCCAAGGTATGACTGGAAGAGATTGTTAGACAGCAACGTCCTGAGGGGAAGGTCTGAAGAGAGGTGGGGGACAAGAGGAAGGGGAGAGGGGGTGTAGAGGAAGAGAGGGGTGTAGGGGGGTGAAGAGAGGGGTGTAGGGGTGGAAGAGAGGGGGGGAGGGAGAAGAGAGGGGTGAGAGGTGAAGAGAGGGGTGTGTAGGGGCGTAAGAGAGGGGTGTAGAGGGGTGAAGAGAGGGGTGTAGGGGAAGAGGTGGGGCGAAGAGAGGGGTGGAGGGTGAAGAGAGGGGTGTAGAGGGTGAAGAGAGTAGGGGGCAAGAGAGGGGGGAAGGCAAGGAGAGGGGTAGGGGAAGAAGAGGTGTGTAGGGGACGAAGAGAGGGGTGTAGGGGGGCAGAGAGGGGTGTAGGGGAGGAGGGGTGAAGAAGAGAGGTGTAGGGGGTGAAGAGGGGTGTAGGGGGCAAGAGAGGGGTGAAGAAGAGAGGGGTGTAGGGGGAAGAGGTGGGGTAGAGGGTGAAGAGAGGGGTGTAGGGGGTGAAGAGAGGGGTGTAGAGGGTGAAGAGAGGGGGTGTAGGGGGGCGAAGAGAGGGGTGGGGAGGAAGAGAGGTAAGAAGAGAGGGTGTAGGGGTGCGAAGAGAGGTGTAGAGGGTGGAAGAGAGGGGTAGGGGAAGAGAGGGTGTAGGGGCAAGAGAGGTGGGAAGAAGAGAGGGGTGTAGGGGGAAGAGAGGGGTATAGAGGGTGAAGAGAGGGTGTAGGGCAAGAGGGGTGTAGGGTGAAGAGAGGTGTAGGAAGAGAGGGTGAAGGAAGAGAGGTGTAGGGGCGAAGAGAGGTGTAGGGGTGTCTAGTGTGATTAGATGAAGGAATACAAAGTGAATGAAATAACCAATAAATGAGGAATATGCGAATGAAAAATAATGTTGAGGAAGGAAGCAAGAATATAGAAAATAAATAGAATGGAAATGAGCAGAAGGGATAAAAATTAGGTAAGGAAACACAAGATAAAAGGTAATAAGGAAATAGATGAAGAGAATAAATATATAGGTAAAACTAAATGTTATAGATAAAAGAAAACAATAAACGTAAGGAATATAATAAAAAATAAAGGTAAGAAATTAGCTCAAGGTGATTTAACTGCAGAATGGTTCGACAGTTAGATGACGTCACATCTTAAGAGAGAAACCCGCCACGTGGACTCAACGTTTGAGTTGGATGTGGTGAGACACTCGTTAACTACATTCCATTACATGTATACATTATAAGTCGCTGGTAATACACTCTTCTGTATTGCCTTACACTTGGGCACGGGTGTAGGCCGCCATGTCACCATAATACAAGCAATCACTGTGTTCTTTACTCACGTGTGCGGGGCTATAGTCAAGTAACTCCTAGTTATAGCTAGTGTGTGTACTGGCGAGGCCACAGGTCGCGCATTGTTGGGTCAGAGGTCGCGGCCATGCGATAACAGTAAAGATTATAAACACAGGAAATAGGAATAAATGTAAAAATATAGTAATTTGCGGAAATTAGAATAAATGCAGGAATGAAGAGGTGCTGATAATGGTGAAGAGAAACAGATGATAAGAACAGAAGTATAATAGGAAGAGGAAAGTGGATAATGATAGTGAGACACGAGGACAGGAGGATAATGTTTGGGGGAATATGAGACAAGATGAATTTGAGGAAATAGTGTATTAAATTTAGGGTCAAAATGACGAATTTAGAGGAAAAAATAAAAATTGTAGGGAAAAAACACGACATTTAGGGAAGAAACTGACGAAATTTAGGGAAACAGGATAAAATTGATAAAAGTGAAATACGACAAACCCAATAAAGGGAAGAAGGGGAATCAGATCAAACCCGATAAAGGAAAAAGAGACCTGTGTACTGGATAAAGATGGAATTAGAAAACGATAAAATGGACTTTGGAGAAAAAATATAATGGTGAACAAAGGGAAAGAGGGTATAGGAAAGGGAGAGAGAGAGAGGAGAGAGAGAGAGAGAGAGAGAGAGAGAGAGAGAGAGAGAGAGAGAGAGAGAGAGAGTGTAGGAGGGAAAGGTGGAGATGAAAACTGACAAAATGGAAAAGCTGCAGAACAAGTGAAAGGGGGAAAGGGGAATGAGAGAGAGAGAGAGAGAGGATGAGGGGGTGGAGACGATGAGAGGATGTAGAGTGATGAGGGTGGTGGGCTTAGGCTAGCCTTGATCTCTCTCTCTCCCAGTTTTTTCTCTCTCTCCCTTTCGTTTACCTCTCTCCTCCATTTATGCATTTAGCTGTCTCTTCCCTCCTCCCCATGTGCTGTTCCTTCTTTCCTCTTCTGCTTCCCCTCACGTGCGTGCGTGAAAATACGTAACTGAACGAAGTACATCA
>NW_024740792.1:25000-56639 GCF_018991925.1 Homarus americanus | reverse complement strand
GTGCTATACTGTGCCTGCTACAATAAATTCATAATAATGCTTATAAAATGGAAATAAATTCTTTTAATAATTTAAGAAAATTAGTGGGATCAGTGGAATCACTGCACTGAATATGCCTGAGTTCATATATTTGTTCTTAGGAACAGAATAGCTTCAGTCGGAGTCGGAGTCGGAGTCTGGACAATTTTACCGACTCCGACTCCGACTCCACAAGCCGATATTTCCTCCGACTCCTCGACTCCGACTCCACAGCCCTGGTGGGTGGCACGTGTGAAAGTGCTAGCTAGGGTACACACTCACCAATATTCGGGGGTGGGGGTGCACTCTGCCAGATTACTCCCCTCCTCCCCCCTACCACGCCTACACTCTCGCACCTTCATCAGTCTTACACTGGAGTAATACACCCAGGTAGGCTGTGTGTATTAAGGTGTTCTTGCCCTGTGTACCGGATAGGTCTCATACGGTGGTAAATATTTTCACCAGTATTCTGTATTCTCTAGGTGTCGGGTTTATTTAAGTCTTAATATATGTGTGTGTGTGTGTGTGTGTGTGTGTGTGAGACAGGTAAATGATGATGGAATTGTTTTACTCGTGATAATAGTAACTGTGTCCACAAGACTGAATGTTTTCCACCACCTTGCCAAACTAATTTTCAAGTGAGGATAAATTTGTTCGTTTTCTGTTAGTTATGTACCGCCGCGAGGGAGACGTGTGTGTCATGTTGTCTCAGTTGAGTCGTCAACCCTACCCCTCCCCTGCTGGAAAACCCTAAGTGTACCCTCCCCTCTTCCCCCCCTCCCCACCCTCCCCCTTTCCCCTTCTCTCCCCTCCCTCCTCCTCCTCCTCCTGCTGCAACACAACCCAGGAAACTGATGCATTCTCACGTCTTCAGTTAGGGAGAGTTTTTAACGTAAGAGCCTTTGAGATTCGGCCCCACTGTCTATAGGCTGAGAGATAAAAGCAGAGAAGTGGCGAGATGTGGGGAGATAAGGTATCAAGTGAGAGATCTATGAGGGGGAGAAGCGTGGGGAGGGGGTGGGGTGAGGAGGACGGAGAGGAAGGGAGGAGAATGGGTAGAGGGGTAGATAGAATAGTAGACAAGATATTGAATAAGATAGATAGATAGATAAGATGAGATAAACAACGAATTAAGAGTAAGTAGAAGAGAAATTGAGAAAGAAAGATTTAAAGTAGAGAAGAGAGAAGGGGGGGGGGCAGGCGGAGGAAAAGATAATATTTTCTTTTCTTTTTTCTTTTTACTGTGAAGGAATTCGCGGTAAAACTTGACGGCGTGGTGTAAAAACCTGCCACCAGAGGCGTCTTGCACTTTACGTTTTTTGACTGGTGGTGATGGTGGTGGTAGTGATGGTGTTGTGGTAGTGATGGTGTTGTGGTAGTGCAGCGGTGATGGGAGTAGTTTAGTGGTGGTGGTGACGATGGTATTGGTTGTGGTTGTGGTTATGGTTGCGGCGGTGTTGGTTGCAGTGGTGTTGGTTGCGGTGGTGGTTGCGGTGGTGTTAGAAGCGGCGGCAACAACCTAAATTCTTACCCTTCTTCGTATTTTTATTTTTTTATTTATTTTTTACAGTGTATTATTAAGGGGAAGGTCTACCTGAAGGAAGGGGAGGGGGGGGGGAGGACGCCGACCCTTATGGGAGTTAATCTACTGTAGTACCTGGGTCCTGGAGTTGGCTGCTGAAATCTTAATATTATTGCCTCTACCTGTCCGTAGTGTGTGTCTGTGTCTCTGTGTTTCGGATTACGTGAAGGTTCGTCTCATATCTTATTTCACCTGAATATTATCCACCGTAACGTTACCTGGAGGGGTGGGTTAGGTTAAGTTAGGTGGGGGTGACTGTGCAGGTGTTCCTCGGTGTCTTCTGGGTGGGGACAGGTTGTACACACTACTGTACACCTGCCGAATTATGGATTATGTTATACGCCGAGGTCAGGGTCACTGTGTGGTGTTGTGGTGGCGGTAGTAGTGATGGTATTAGTGGTAGTAATGGTGGTGGTAATATTCAGTGGTGGTAGTAGTGGTGGTGGGGGTAGTAGTGGTGGTAGAATAGTGGTTGGTGGTGGTGGTGGTGGTGGTAATAGTGTTAGTAATTGGTGGTGGTGGTGGAAATAGTGGTTGGTGGTAGTGGCAAGTGGTTGGTAGTGGTGGAAATAATAGTGGTTGGTGATGGTAGCAATAGTAATAATGGTAGTAGTGGCTAGTGGTTGGTAGTGGTGGAAATGATAGTGGTTGGTGATGGTAGTAATGGTGGTAGTGGTGGTAGGAGTGGTTTAGTGGTTGATGGTGGTGGAAATAATAGTTGTTGGTGATGGTAGTGGTGGAAATAATAGTTGTTGGTGATGGTAGTAATAGTGGTAGTGGTGATGGTAAAGTGGTAGTGGTGGAAATAATAGTGATTGTTGATGGTAGTGGTGGTGGTAATAGTGGTAGTTGAGGTGAAACATTAACCACTTCAATAAGATTATCTCCTCGGGCTCCTTATTAGCCAGAAAAGCTTTATGTAGTTATCTTATAAGTCCAATTGTCTTCCACCTGACTCACATTGTGCCAGCGGTGGGGAGGGAGATTTGTGCCAGTGGTGGGGAGGTAGATTTGTGCCAGTGGTGGGGAGAGAGATTAGTACCAGCGGTGGGGAGAGAGATTAGTACCAGCGGTGGGGAGAGAGATTAGTACCAGCGGTGAAGGTTATGAAGGCGTTACAGGGACAACAGTACAGTATATGGTGTTGGTGAGGCTTTAATTATCTCTATACTTAAAAGTCATTGTCGTGTTCCCTACCCTCCCCTCCCCCACCACTTCCCTCCTCCACTACTCCCCTTCCCCACTCCCCTACCCCACCACTCCCCTACCCCACCACTCCCCTCCCTTTCCCCACTCCCCTACCCCACCACTCCCCTACCCCACCACTCCCCTCCCTTTCTCCCCCTCTTTCCATTTGTTTATCCCGACTGTGTATCCGCGGCAGTGTGCAGTGATAACTTAAGCTTCTTAAGTACGATAACTTAAAAACCCCTTGAGTACGATAACTTAAAAACCCCCTTGAGTACGATAACTTAAAAACCCCCTTGAGTACGATAACTTAAAAACCCCTTGAGTACGATAACTTAAAAACCCCCTTGAGTACGATAACTTAAAAAACCCCTTGAGTACGATAACTTAAAAACCCCTTGAGTACGATAACTTAAAACCCTTGAGTACGATAGCTTAAAACCCCTTGAGTACGATAACTTAAAACCCTGAGTACGGCCCCCTACGATAACCCTTGAGTACGATAACTTAAAAACCCTTGAGTACGATAACTTAAAAAACCCCTTGAGTACGATAACTTAAAAACCCCCTTGAGTACGATAACTTAAAAACCCCCTTGAGTACGATAACTTAAAAAACCCCTTGAGTACGATAACTTAAAACCCCCTTGAGTACGATAACTTAAAAAAAACCCTTGAGTACGATAACTTAAAAACCCCCTTGAGTACGATAACGCAATTTGTGATCACCTCGTCCACTCTTCACCGACCTGACACAAACTCAGGTTCATAAGTTGCCTTACATGAGGTCGTTGGTCCAGAACTTTTTACCTCCTCAAAGTTTCTGTTCCACGACATTGGTATAATATTTTTTTGTAACTTTGTGTGTGTGTGTGTGTGTGTGTGTGTGTGTGACATATTTACGATACAGGTGTGTGATATTTGTTTTCATTACAGGTGTGTGCGACGTGTCTAGACGCTACAGGTGTGAACGACGTGTCTACGGTACAGGTGTGTGCAACGTGTCTATACGCTACAGGTATGTAATAATTGTTTTCATGACAGGTGTGAGATAATTGTTTACATGGCAGGTATACGTCACTTATTTTACCCGAGACATGCCCCCCCCCACTTGTCCTGGAGTCTGTAGTGTGTCGGCCAGACTGGTACATTACCCTCCTAAGCTCTTGTTGTTGTTATGTGTATTCTCCTGAAGTGTGCTGTTATTGTCATCTTTGTATTCATACCTAACTTGATGAAACTCAGGGGGGTGGGGGGGGGGGGTGTGTGTATACCGTCCTGTGCGTATAGTTTCTGTCCATCTGTCTCTCCGTCTCAGTTGCATTTCTGGAGCGTTAACTCTTGAGATGTATCCCACGTGTGTGTGTCTGTGTGTGTGTGTGTGTGTGTGTCAAGCTAGAATAGACGTTTTACTTACCCTGAATTTGTAGCATGTTGTTGCTTATGTGTTGTGTGTGAGGGAGTACAGGTTGTTATTGTGTTGTTATTACTGTTATTATTTTAGTTATTGTTATTATCATTATTATCATCATTATTATTGTTCTTATTGTTGTTGTTATTGTTATTTGTTGTTATTATTGTTGTTGTTATTCATTTTGTTTTATTCGGGCAATATTTGAGAGGTTGTTTCTTGACCTACCTGGTGTTTGTCCATTCGTTTCACCAAGTACTTTCACTCCCGCCACTAGGAGTAAGGGACAGTCTACCAGTATCTACCAGTAGGGGTCGTCTACCAGTATCTACCAGTAGGTGTAAAGGGCTGACTACCATTATCTACCAGTAGGGGCCGTCTACCAATATCTACCACTATTAGAAGGTGTTGGTGGCCTGGACAACTACCACTATATATGGAGATGATTGCAATAGGCCCTATCACTTCTAATGGAGGGTAGATGATGATGTGTTCTACCCTCTTCTCTTCATCCTCTTCTCTTCCTCCTTCTTCCGTCCTATTCTCTTCCATCTCTCCCCTCTTCCTCCTCTATATCTCCCCTCTCAGCCACTACCAGCAGTGACGTCTACACATGGCAGCATTAGTGACAGCTATACTATACACGTGTTACCAGCATCACTGACAGCCACACATGACAGCTAGGGGAGCCTCACACCTCTCAGGGGGTAGGGAGGGAGGGGTGGGTGTGTAGGGTAGAGGAGAGGGTGAGGGTGCGTGCATTGGGGAGCCACGGAAGGGGAAGGTTGGGGAGAGGTGGGGTGGGTGCGTGGAGAAGAGGAATGTAGGGAGGGGCAGGAGGAGGGGGAGAGGAGAGGCAGGGATAGATGGGAGGTTAGGGAAGGTTGGGGAGCGTGAGGGAGATTGGGGAAGGCTGAGGAGAGTAGGGGCAGGGAAGGAGAGGGTAGAGGGGAGAAAAATGTTTCCCTCAACAACTTTTATCCATTACCATAAAAATGACAGGAGCAGAAGCCTCCCATCCCCTCCCGCTAACCCCCTCCCCTCCTGCTAACCCCCTCCCCTCCCGCTAAACCCCTCCCCTCTCCCCGCCACCAAACTGAGTCAGAGTTGGTTGTGGTTGTTTTTGCTGTAGTGGTGGTGGTTGTGGTTGCCTTAGTTATTGTGGCTGAAGGAATCTCTCTCTCTCTCTCTCTCTCTCTCTCACACATTTACTGTAACCCTGTGTTGGTTAGGTTAGGTGTTACCCCAACCATGTCACTCCATATCCTAGATTTATCCCTAACCTCGCGTGGTACTTCCTCCACCTCACCCCCCAGCCCCCCTCACCCCAGGCCCCCCCTCACCCCCCAGGCCCCCTCACCCGCCCCCTCACCCCCCAGGCCCCTCACCTGCCCCCCTTCACCCCCAAGGAGAGAACACATCATGGGAGAGAGTGAGATCAATCTTCATAACCAGGAGCAACATCCATCACCCCAGCCGCCCTAGATGCCTTCACCACCCCCACCACTACTACCACCACCACTACTACCATCATCACCACCACCATCCAGACCCTCTAGTCTACCTACCTTACCTTTGTACCGTGTGTGTGTGGCTGAGTCTTCTCTCACACCTAGGAAGGGGAGGAGCGTCTACCTAATCCTCCCTCACAAAGGTCTCAATGTAACCTGGGACAGATAATAAGGTTTTTTCTCACACAGCTCCAGGTAGAGAGAGAGAGAGAGAGAGAGAGAGAGAGAGAGAGAGAGAGAGATCATTATCGTTCAGTATTACGTCCTTGATAACCAAAATACCTAACTCAGTGTCACTAATACAACCATACATTGTACTATACCAGACTCGTGTACTCGGGGTCTCCCAAGGTATGGTGGGTCCTCAACTGATCTTTGGTGAACGAGTGTGAGTCTCCTGCTCCCTACTTCTACTCCCTACTCCTACTCCCTACTCCTACTCCCTACTCCTACTCCCTACTCCTACTCCTTCTCCCCCTACTCCTCCTCCTCGGTGACTTCCTCTAACTAACCATTTTCACTCCACAAGTCCTTATATTCGATCAGTTCCCCCTCCCTCCTCCCTCCCCCCACCCCCTCCACCCCCCCTCCCCCCCACCCCCCCCTCCCTCCCCACCCCCTCCCCATCCTGTTGCAATATTTCCTTCGGATGATTTTCCACCCAGACTTCATGGACTTACACACACACATACATACATACATACATACATACATACATACATACATACATACATACTGAACATCTTTTCCCGCGAAATTTAACTCCAGTTGGTGGGCAGTCTTCCCGCCAAACTACACACACACACCTTCTACACACACACACACACACACACACACACACACACTTACTTGGGGGTTCCCGCGCCATCACCCACCAGCTTTGTATACATATTATATATTCATTACTTTCACTTGAAGTTATAAATACTGTCGACCACATGGGGAGGAAAAGTAATCTCATCATTGATTATTTTTTTTGGGGGGGGGCGGGAGGATCTAAACTTCAAACACGGGAGGAGATTGTGTTTCCAAAATTAAAGCGATGACCTAAGTTAAATTTCCCAGGCTATCAAAACTTCTCTTCAAAGGCGAGAGACCAAAAGGCGGCGGCTATAAAAAATGATAGGAATTTTGGCGTTTTTTTTGGTTGTTTCTTCCCTCTTCTCCTTCTTCCCTCTTCTCCTTCTTCCCGGCTCCAAGTTTATTAATTAATGTTAGGATGACACGTTTTGTATACTGTGACGCTGGTGTTGTGTGTATGACCAATATCTCGATTAATACCTCTTATCATCTAATAACGATAAGGGGTCAGGTCAGGTCAGGTCAGAAGAGGTGGAGTGAGCAAGGAAGGAGTGGGAGGGGGGTGGGAGGGGGAGGGAGGGCGGGAAGGTCTCGGCCATCGTATCTTGCAGCAACAATCAAAGGGTAATGGGATTGAAATTATATTTATACAGAATTGGTCATTACTCTAGTTTCTAATTAAGTGAGGGAGATGTAGCAGAGCGGAACTACCACCACCAGCAGGAGAAGCCACACCACGGGTCGGGAAGCAGCGGGCATGAGGCGTAATGACTCCCCGGGGCGGTATATTCCCTCACACAGTGTCAACAAGCGCCACACTCACTCACCCGCCACTCCTCACGCCCCATAAACACGCTACGCTTCATCCACCGCCACCCATCACCTGAGGACGAACACACACACACACACACACACACTGCCTACTAATCTGACCCCTATCCTCCCTCAAGGGCCTCGTTTCGTTCTTATCCTCACTCAGGGGTCATACTGGAGTCCTATTTTGTTTTATCTAAGTTTTTTAATCTTTACGTGTCTTTATGCTTACTTCGGGGCCCTTGTTTTTCTTCCTAATTAAGGGTCTTGTCTGTAGCGGCGGTGTTCTAGAGTGTCACTAAGGGCTCCGGTCTTTGGGTGGGACGTTTTTATCCTCGCTGACGGGACCCCCCTCGTAGCTATAACATAATTTATCCTCACGCAGGGGCCCCGCTTGTAGCTGTGACATTAATAGCCCCCCACAAAAGGGCCACACGTGATGCTGGTAAGTTATCAATTCTCAGAGGCCCAGGTTTTTTGGGAGGGGTGTTCTCATCCTCGCTCAGGGGCCCATTATGTGGACGGGCCGGTGTCATCCTCACTTAGGGGTCCATGTGTATACTGTATAGTGGGGCTTCTTATCCTCACTAAGGGGCCCCATTTTATGAAGTTATTCTCACTCAAGGGCTCCCGTTGATGAAGTTATCCTGACTGAGTGGCTCCAGTCATATAAAGGGCAGGTGTTAAGCGCGTCAGTCAGGGTGTCAGTGTATATTATTATCCTGCCTTGTGTGTCATGCCGGGCGGGGTTTAATTACCCAGGTTAAAGGCTCAGGCAGAGGATAAAGTTATCTAGAGTGAATGACGCAGATTGTTGGTCAACTTAATTAGTCTGGCCTTAATGTAGTTCAGAGACTGTTGATGAACTTATTATTACCGTGTGTGTGTGTGTGTGTGTGTGTGTGGTGTGTGTGTGTGTGTGTGTGGTGGTGTGTGTGTGTGTGTGTGGATTTGAACCCCGATGAGTGCCACTTTTCGGATTGTAAATATCCTTGGTTAGGGGCCTTGCTTAGAGGTATAATTATCCTTGCTTAGGGGCTCCCGTGGGTGTAAGTATCCTCACTACAGGGCTCTAGTTGTGGGTATTCTTATGCTTCGTGAGGGGCTCTGCTTCCGAGTGTATTTATGCATACTAAGGGGCCCCTGGATGTGAGTAAACTTATGCTCGTTGAGGGGTAATAGTGGGGAAGAAGCGTAGTGAGGTGAGGGGGGTCAGGTAAAGGGGTGCGAGGGGAGGGGGTAGGTTAAAAGGTGTTTGGAGGGGAGAGGATGAGGGATGAGGGAGAGGTGAGGCAATGAGGCAGGAATAATATGATGGATGGCCTCTCACCCCACCTACAACCTCTCTCTCTCTCTCTCTCTCTCCGCCTTTTCTTGTCTTCGTATCTCTAGCATCTTCCTTTTCTTCCCTTCTTCCTTCTTGTTTTCCTCATTATTCCTCTTCCTCTTGCGCTCTTCTCATTTCATCTTCTAGTCTTTTTCCCTCCCTCTTCTCTCCTCCTCTTCTTATTCCTTCCTCTTCCTCCTCTTCCTCTTCTCTCCTCCTTCCATGCCCTACAAACATCAACCTCGGCTTTCTATTTTCCTTTCAATTTACTCTCTCTCTGTTCCTCCCCTCACCAGCTTCTCCCTGTTCTCTCACTATCTCCCTTGTTTCATTGTCTCTTCCTTCTCCCCTTAACATACATCTTTATCCCCTTTTCCGTCTCGCATCATTTCTGTCTTTATTTGTTGCCTCTTCCTTTCTCTTTCGCCCTCTTCTCCTTCCCTTGTCTTGCTTATTCCCTCATTTGTTCTCTCTCTCTCTCTCTCTCTCTCTCTCTCTCTCTCTCTCTCTCTTACTTCCGTACTCCTTACCCTTCCCTTTTAACCCAATCATTGTCCACCTCTTTTCTCTTCCGTTCTTCCCTCCTACTCCATTTCTTTACGGTAGGGTTAGGTTAGGGTTGGTTTGGTTTTGCTCGTGGTTAGGTTTAGTGTACGTTTGGTTTGGTTTAGGTTAGGTTAGGTTAGGTTTAAAAGACTCTTGTTTTGGTTCGCGTACTGCTGAAATGGTGTACTGTTGCAGAGAGGTGTGTACTGTACTGTACTTCCCGGCCACCAGAGCATTCACCCATGACGAGGTGTGCTTCTTTGAACTACTCTCTCTCTCTCTCTCTCTCTCTCTCTCTCTCTCTCTCTCTCTCTCTCTCTCATTTATTAAAGCCAGACAGAGTTTTTATACCGATCAAATAATGATTCAACAAATTATTACTGTACTTCGCTTGGATTACATTTATTATTATCTTTTGATTTGGACTTCTTCTTAAATTCTTCTTTCTTCTTCTTGTTCTTCTTCTTTCTTCTTGTTCTTGTTCTTGTTCTTTCTTCTTCTTGTTGTTGTTCTTCTTCTTGTTCTTCTTCTGCTCAGGCTTTGGTTGTTGTTGTTGTTGTTGTGACGGAGTAGTTGTAGCCAGGTTGTGACCAGAGCCATGTGTGTACTGTCCTGTGATGCCTGGGAGGGTAGGTCGTCAAGAATTTATGGGGGAATGTTTTGGTGAGGGAGATGGGGAGAGGAAGGGGGGATGGATGGAGAGGGAGGGAGGGATGGATGGAGGAGGGATGGAGGATGGAGGAGGAGGGATGGATGGAGAGGGAGGGAGGGATGGAGGGAGGGAGGGATGGATGGATGGATGGAGAAGGAGGGAGGGATGGAGGGAGAGGAAGGGAAGGAGAGAGAGAAGAGGAGGAAGGGATGGAGAGGGAGGGAGGGATGGAGGAGGGTGGAGGAGGAAGGGATGGAGAAGGAGGGAGGGATGGAGAGGGAGGATGGAGGGGGAGGTAGGGATGGAGGAGGAGGAGGGATGGAGGATGGATGGAAGGAGGGAGGATGGAGGGAGAGGGGAGGAAGGAGAGAGAGAAGGAGGGTTAAATTGGAGGAAAATAGAGGGCAGTATATTATGAGGTGGAGTGTGAATATTTTCTGGGTAAGATTGGATTAAGTTAGGATAGGTTAAGTCAGGTCAGGTTAGATTAGATTATATTAGGTTAGGTTATGTTAGGTTAGGTCTGGTCTGTGCTCGGTAGGATTTGGTCGCCATCTGACACCTGTATTATATTACCCTAGAAACCCAACAGGTGTTAAGAATATACCCCACCTCTTAAGAATATATCCACCTCTTAAGAATATCCCCTTAAGATCCCTAAGAATATTCTATAATTTAAGAATATCTCCCACTTGAGAATATCCCTTAAGATCTAAGAATATTCCCCTAATACCCCTTAAGAATATACCTCCACCTCTTGAGAATATCCCCTAAGATCCCCAAGAATATTCTCTAATACCCCTTAAGAATATACCCCCACCTCTTAGGTCCCCTAAGAATATTCCCATAATACCCCTTAGAATATACCTCACCTCTTAAGAATATCCCCCTTAGATCCCCATAAGAATATCCCTTAATACCCCCTTGAATATACCTCACCTCTTAGAGAATATCCCCTTAATCCCCCTAAAGATATCCCTAAGAATATCCCTTAAGAATATTCCCAAGAATATTCCCCTTAAAGTATTCCCTCCATACAGATCAATGAACATAATGCCTCATTTGTTTACTTAGACGGTAATGAGACACAGTGGAGGAAAAAACTCGTTAATTAATCCATTTAAATCTTGTCATTATGGAATATCATTTATGTTGTTGATCAAGGCTATATCACACCAGGCAGTGGTGGTGGTGGTTGTGGTTGGTAGTGGTGGTTGTTGTGGTTGGTGGTGGTGGTTGTTTGGTGGTGTTGGTTGTGTGGTTGTTGTGGTGGTTGTTGGGGTTGGTGGTGGTGGTTGTTGTGGTTGTTGTGGTTGGTGGTGGTGGTTGTTGTGGTTGGTGTGGTTGGTGGTGGTTGTTGTAGTTGTTGTGGTTTTGGTGGTGGTTGTTGTGGTTGTGGTGGTGGTAGTTGTTGTGGTTGGTGGTGGTGGTGGTAGTTGTTGTGGTTGTGGTGGAGCTCTTGGGCGGTGGTTGTTAGTGTGGATTATGGTTGTTGTTATTGGTTGTATTAATGATGGCCTCTTGGGTGGTGGTGGTGGTTTTAATTGTGGTTGTTATTTTTATTTATTTATTTATTTATTTATTTATTTGTATTTTTGTTGTTGTTTTTCTTACCTTATTTTTACCAGTCTCACCCGCCGTGTGCATCAGTCAGCTATATGAATACCAAGTCTGACTGATGTGCTGATGACTGACTGACTGACATGGTGGTGATAGTGTTATATTGCTAGTGCTGGTCCACACTGGTACCTTTCACTTGCGTTGAGGTGGGGGGATCGAACCAAGGCCCTCTGATCTGCCAGCCGAGTAAGATAACCACTCTTCTTACCGTTACCTGTGTGAATTACCATCATTAAGGCCGCTGCTGAGAGAGAGAGAGAGAGAGAGAGAGAGAGAGAGAGAGACGGTTGCGTAGGTTGCAAATCGCCGTTCATCATTTATTTATTGCAAGAAACCTCGCCTCCCCTCACCCCTCCCGTTCCTCTCCTCTCCCTCATTCTTCTTTCCCCCTCATCCACCTCCCCCTCTCTTTCTTCCTCCATCCTTTGTTACCTGTTATCCCTTGATCCTCATCTCTCCCTTCCTTGCCTCTATCTCTCTTCCCTTCCTTCCTCCCTGGCTCATCTTCTTTCTCCTCCCTCTCTCTCTCTTTTCACTCTCCCTCTCATTCATTCAGCTTTCCTTCCTCCCTCCCTCCTGTCAGCCTCCGTCAGCAGGTAACATGATGACTCAAGGATGGTGGAGGGGGATGAAAAGGTGATAGTGGGAGGGAAGAGGTGGAGATGGTGAGAGGGGTGGTGATGGAAGGTGGGTAAGGATGGTGGGTGGAAGGGAGTGATGGTGAAGGGGGTGGTGGGAAGGGAATGGGAGAGAAAGGACAGTGATAATTACACACACAACACATCATAACTGATAGAGGAAAACTTACATGTGCAGATCCTTATTGATTAAATGTCCTTCACGGCTGATGGTCGGGGGCCCTGGTCTGTCGTGTGGTCTGGAGGAGAGGAAGGGAGATATATTTAATTTGTTGCTACGTGTTCCCAATATATGGCTTTTTTTTCATTTTTGTCGTGTGTGTGTGTGTGTGTGTGTGTGTGTGTGTGTGTGTGTGTGTGTTGTGTGTGTGTGTGTGTGTGTGTGTGTGTGTGTGTGTGTGTGTTTTACAGATAATGAGTCACACATCACTTGGGTGCTACTAGGAGGTTTACACACACACACACACACACACACACACACACACACACACATACTAGTCAAGTACCTCACATAATATGGTCGTCTTCCGCGCCTCCGGTACAATTTTATATTCAATATTTTTTTTTTACGACATCTTGATATAATATACGGTGGAAAGTTATTTAAGAATTCATTATGGAAGGAAATTTCTGCTTTTTCTTTCGGAATAAATTCAAGATAAGGACACTTCGTTATAGATATAGTCTTTTTCTGTCGTATTTTGAAAGTTGTGAAATGAAAATAGATGAAAGTATTGTATATTTGAAAATCATTGGGATATTTTTTAGTACAGTAATAATAGTTTATTTTTTCCAACAATATTTTTTTGATATATATATATATATATATATATATATATATATATATATATATATATATATATATATATATATATATATATATATTTTTTATTTATTTATTTATTTATTTATACTGTACTGTATATGAATTAATATTTTATTAAGGTTACTTACTAGTTCCTACCTTAAGACTGAGTTCCTTAATCAAACCTGTCCTTATATCCGATCATGTTGTATAACAGCACACACACACACACACACACACACACACACACACACACACACACACACACACACATACAGCTTACACACACACACACACACACACACACACACTACTTGGGTGTTGCTTCTGGTGTGTCTGGTGATCGTCATCGTCCGTGTTTTCTCCTGCCAGATGTAATAACCCTAATGTAGCTTAGTGTATCCTGTGGCTGTGGAGAGGAGTGTTATGTTGTGAGAGTACAGGTGTGTGTGTGTGTGTGTGTGTGTGTGTGTGTGTGTGTGTGTGATATTCGAACTCACTGTTTTAAAGGGCTGCCGTTAGAGACCTTGAGGTGTAGGTATTTGTGATTTCTGATACTATATATATATATTATATTATTATTATTATTATATATTATTATTATTATTATTATTATTATTATTATTATTATTATTTTTTCAGGACATCGAAGTGCCAGACCAGTCAGGTAACAGCGATGTCCAGGGCAACGAACAATGATTTCTTCAAGAGGTCGGCAGCATTGTGACGACTACACTTGAAGCCACACTTGACTGAATAGCCTGTGTTCTTCAGTGTGCTTCTTCCCCGTGGCTTAATGCTACTCAGTCATGCCATCTGCTTTACTATAGAGGTCCTGTTTGATTCATTTATTGACTATATCCGTGTTTTTACCCCAGAGAGCAGAAGAGGAGTGTTATAGGAGTGTTTGAGAGGTTGGTCAGGGTGTTGTGTGCTGCAGGAAGTACTGCAGGTTTAACCCCCCCCTGGCAGTCTTGTTGATCTTCTCATTGCAACCAAGACTTGTGCCCAACTCGACTTAACCCTCCACTCTTTCTCCCCCTCATGTACTTCCTTTTCTCTCCCCCTCACTGCACCTCCATCCTGTCTCACCCTCTCACCATTACCTCCTTTTCTCTCCTCCTTGCTTTTGTCCCCATCTCTCTGTCTCCTCTCCTCTTGTCTCCCCCTCAGTATTCCTCTCTCACTGTACCACCTCTCCCCCCCTCACAGTACTACCTTTCCACTGTACTACCTCTCCTCTTCCCCTCACTGTACTCCTCTGTCTCCCTCACTATATTCCTTCTCACTGTACTTCTCCTCTGTCTCCCTCACTGTACTACCTCACTGTACTACCTCTCCTCTCTTCCCCTCACTGTACTCTCCTGTCTCCCCGTCACTGTACTACCTCCCTCTCTTCCCTCACTGTACTCCCTGTCTCCCCTGTCACTGTACTACTCTCTGCACTGTACTCTCCCTCTCTTCCCTTCACTGTGCCCTCTCTGCCTCCCCTTTCTCCACTCCGTTACTGGTTGGGCTCCGTCATCTCCGACAACCTGGCGGAGTAACCGATCGAAAAATAGCGCCGCTGGCCGAGCGGAAAACTGGCTTATAACCATGTCCAGGGCATGATGGGGCTGTACCCTGGCTTGCTGTACCCTGGCGTGCTGTACCCTGGCGTGCTGTACCCTGGCGTGCTGTACCCTGGCGTGCTGTACCCTGGCGTGCTGTACCCTGGCGTGCTGTACCCTGGCTTGCTGTGGCCCTGTGCTGTACCTGGCTTGCTGTACCCTGGCGTGCTGTACCTGGCGTGCTGTACCCTGGCGTGCTGTACCCTGGCGTGCTGTACCCTGGCGTGCTGTACCTTGTTGTGTCCAGGTGTGTCCTATATAACCCACAGAAAGATTCCTTCAGGGTCTATTAACACACCCAACTTTGGGGTCCTATTCCACCATTCACCCCAGCCCACCCATTACGGCTCTCTAGTTTTGTTCCGATTATCAGCGAGTGATCACTTGGGAGATCTTCATCAACGCAGAGTCAACCCCTAGTTGTCGTCCATTATATAACCAAGAGAACGTTGCTACCCATCTGACTCTGATTTCCGAGGTTAGAATCGTCAGTATACTCTGAAGCTTAATGTTTATTGTAAAGTTAGGTATTAAAGTCCGTTCGCTTCTCCTCTTCCGAACCACGAACCTCAAGAACTCAGACCATAAATCCGAAGCTTTGATTGATAGTCTACTGTTTCGTTCACGAGTCTGAATCTCAGGTCGTTAAGTAGTCGACTGTACTCTACCTTATATTTTATGGCCCTCAGAATCTGCTATCAGTGTAGGGTGTCCATGGTGTAGTAATGCTCTATGACCTTTAGTTTTGAGAGAGATGAGGCAAGTGTTGACAGAAGGAGCGGCTTATTGGTTTAAGGCTGGCGGGGGGTTGTTGACATGTGATGTCATAGCCTTCTGGATCCATATTTTCCTGTGGTGGATTTTTAATGTTGGGAACCCGAGTCTCTGGGGGCAGGTCATGTTATTATTTTGTGATAAAAATAAATAATAATAGCTAATAATACTGTATATATGTATCATATTTTTGAAGTATATATCCGATTATAGTTGGTTTTAAAAATATATATATATATATATATATATATATATATATATATATATATATATATATATATATATATATATATATATATATGTGTGTGTATATGTATGTATGTATGTTTGTTATATTGACGATAAATTGGAGTTTATTATTGACCATACTGAGAGGGAGGGTAGCTGTCATTCTCATGTCTCAACCTCTGTAGCCATATGTTAGTCTTGTTCTCATACAGTATTAACAGGTTGGTATGTCACCTGAAGAATAGACACACCTGAGCTACTCGAGGTTAGATTAGGTTAGTGTGAAGGTCTTTTATATAGGTGAAGTTAGATTAGTTTCACGGTTTTATATTATGTTAGGTTAGTGGTTGTGTTAGGTTAGGTTAGTGGTGTTAGGTTAGGTTAGTGTAGTGTTAGGTTAGTTTTGTTAGGTTAGGTTAGTGTAGTGTTGGGTTAGGGTTTTGTTAGGTTAGGTTTATTAGGTTAGGCTTCGTTAGGTTAGGTCAGTGTAATACGATTAGTTTAGGTAAGGTTAGTTTACTGTGAGGGTCTTATTAGGTTGGATTAGTGTCAGTCTTATTATTGGTGAAATAAGTTGATTATTGGAGTAAGCTGGGATGCCTAGTAATTTCAACTTAACCCAAAGCTTTCACGGTACATCATGGTGGATCACGGCGTTTGGTCGACTAGTGTAAATTCTGCTTTTACAACTCTACCTGTTTGGTGTCACCTGTGTCTCATCGTCAAGGTGTAATTACAGGTTAGTGAAATACCTGTACTGTCATCTAGCCAGAGGAACGATGAACAGATACCTCGGTTTAGGGAAAATATCAGAGTTATATTAAAATGAAGCGGTAGTAATTTAAGTTCCTCTAAGTCTAAGGAATCTAAGCACCGTCATAAAAAACGGGTTCCTCACAGTAGTCATAGAAACGGTTTCCTCTCATCACTACTGTCATAGAAAACGTAAGGTATGCGAAGACGAGACTGGTTTTTGTGATAAGTTTGGTCTCCCACAAGTTTACTCAGACCTAAGGAGGAGGGGAGGTCGTGTGTTTGTTGCGACGAATCTTAGATGATTCTCCTACCTAGGTCATCCTGAAGGTCATGTCAGTCAAGGTCACCATAATCAAACGTTATCACCAATATGTGTAATATATTTTTCTCTCATTTAGCTTCGTCTTCATAAGTCTCCCCTTAAAGACTGTGGTCGATCTCATTTTTCAATGATGCTAATAAGACCTGGACTTTTGACCTTCTTAATGATCACCAACATGATTCTGTGCCTCCACAAATTGGTCCAATAAACATAAAAGCAGAAACCGTTTTGCCGATAACTCTTGGCGGTTTTAGAGACAAGTGTGTTAAGAGACGCTTGTTAAGTGTACATGAATCATTAGTGGAGGTTATTGAAGATGGAAAGCAATTAATGAACCAACGATTGGAAACAAGAGGCAAGGTGTGGTGGTGTGTGGCGGCAACATGTACCACAGTATGTTGCCTGTAACTAACACACACACACTTTCACAGAGTTTTGTGCCCGCCCTGCATAATACGTGGGTGTGTGGTAATAAGGTCACTGGCAACGCTAGCATCTGCAGGTATGAGCTGCCAAAGATTTTGTCGATATGGAATATTAATAATGCACTTTTTCTTGACAGTTTACTGAGACTACCCACATTATTTCTAACTACCAAGCTGTTGGTCTTTTAACATATTTCTAACTCATTACACAATTGTATTAACTTGGTCAGTAGTTGGAAATTACCAAAAAATAAATAAAAGTTATCATACGTTTAGATTCATAAGATTTAACACAGTAACCAAGGTTTAAATTTGTTGACGTCAGTTTAAAAATGGCGGCAAAATTTTCGTCTTGTTTAGGATCTCGTTCATTGTGATAACTGGCGCCTCATTGTGTTTTATTTCTAGATTTTGGACCAGAGGGAATGATAGGGTAAGAGAGCGTCGAGAATCGGTTACAGGTTTAAAAATAACTAAAAATTTGGTTTTCCTAAATGTTTTCCGCTTACTGTGGGACCATTTGTGCAGTTCCAATATTGGTTCCCAGGCGACCCTCTGGGGCTGTGTCCTTCCTCTCCGCTAAAGTAATACTACTTTTTGTCTTTAATTTAAACTTTTTTTTTACTATTTTACAGTTAATATTAATACCAATGAAATTTATTTAGTCATTATGAAATATTAGTATTGTTTTAATTATTATGACATTTTAATTTTTTGGGGTGTGAGCTGAGTGACTCTCTGGCCACACTGCCCTGCCTCACGCCCGCCTCTTACACCTTCATAACTACCTGTTGGCAATTAGGGAAGGACCAATTAAATCCTCAAACGATAACTACACCGAGCACCACCACCACCACCACCACCACCACTACTACAACCACTACCACTACACCATTGCCACACTATACCAGCACTGCCAACACCACACTGTACCATCACCACACGATACCAGCACTGCCAACACCACGCTGCACCATCACCACACACTACCAGCACTGCCAACACCACATTACCATCACCACACAATGCCAGTACTGCCAACACCACTGCCATCACCACACAGCCAGCACTGCCAACACCACACTGCACCATCACCACACAATACCAGCACTACCAACACCACACTGCACCATCACCACACAATACCAGCACTACCAACTTTCCCTGCACCATACACACAGCACCAGCACTGCCAACACCACACTGCACCATCACCACACAATACCAGCGTACCAACACCACACAATACCAGCACTGCCAATACCACAATAGCACTGCCAACACCACACTGTACCATCACCACACAATGCCAGTACTGCCAACACAACACGGCGCCATCACCACTCACTCCCAACACCACACCACACAATACCAGCACTGCCAACACCACACTGCACCAACACCACACTAGCACCGCAAACACTACACCACTACACCATCGCCAATACCACACTATACACAATGCCATAAGTAACGGGCAATATCAGTGTAAATAACTACGATATAAAGATTTCCGATTTTTAGGTTCATACAATAGTTTTTTTTACACACACACACACACACACACACACACACACACACACACACACACTGTACATACACTGTACACATACATAACGATCCTCAGATAGCTAAATACTTCTGAGACTTGCAGCAAGATAAGTTCTCTCAGCATCTATTTAAGCATAGTTAGGGTTCTCTGCTCTGTGTGTGTGTGTGTGTGTGTGTGTGTGTGTGTGTCTGTGTGTGTGTGTGTGTAACAACTCACTATAAGTGTGACCCAGTGAGAGTGAGAGCCAGTGTGTGATGGTAAGCTCCGGTGTCAGCGTTGTTCACGGTGAGGTCGGCCATCTTGGTGCACTGTCTGGAGGCAGGTCGGGTGGCGCGGGTAATTTGAGTGATGGTGGTGGTAGTGGTGGGGTGAGGGTGGAGGGGAGGGGTGAGGGTGGAGTGGTGGGGTGAGGGTGGAGTGGTGGGGTGAGGGTGGAGGGGAGGATGTTCCGCGCCCACGAGCACCACTAATGGTTGGTGTAGGGGGGGAGGGGGGTACTGGAGTAGGGAAGGACCGATGGCGCCGTCCGGGTTGGTTTGGGATGTCCTTCTCTTAGTGTTAGATTACTCACACACACACACAAACACACACACACACATGTACAGACACAGTGTGGGTCACAGGGACGTGGGTGTGTTCATAAGACACACACAACATGGTGTAGACACAACTCTCCCGCATATTCATAACTTCCTTATCCACATTTCCAGACCCACCACACACTCGGAGACTATTGTATTGTAGTCAGCCCAGCCCAGCCCGCCTCTCTCTCTCTCTCCCTCATATTATATGAACTTATTATTACCCCCATGCACTGTCTCTCTGTCTGTCCCTCTGTCCACAACTTCTTTCAGAGCAGTAAACCTCTTCAAATACTGGACTTATCTTGATGAAATTTCCTATGCGCCCGCCGGAGGAGATGTGGTGACGGCTCCTTGTGCTTTATGGCGTAGTTAAGGGGATCTGCCTCTTACTGTCAGCTCCACCACTTGATGCTCCCGTGACACACAAGTGGATGTATTTTGATTAAACTTAGAACGTGGCCGCCTCCTGTGATGTAGTTGTGATGGCGTCGTGTGTGTGTGTGTATGTGTCTGTGTGGTCTCTATCAGCACCTCCTATGCGGGCTCCATCAGCACACTCCTACAGGGTCTCCATCAGTGCCTCCTACACGACACACACTCTTGTGCCAGTTTATGACGTCATCACTTTAATAATGACATTACTTTTAGTTTAATCTTGCGTTTCTCTTATTTTTTGGTGTGTATTTCCCCGTTATTCCTCGCCTCATTCGTTATTTCCCCGTTATTCCTCGCCTCATTCGTAAACCCTGTGTTCTGTATACAAAAAGATGGTTTATAAATGAGTGCATTCTGACCTGGTGCTGGGATGTAGTGTGAGCGTTGTGTTAATAAGCTTCACTACCTGGAGGTGTTTGTTGTAGCTCTCCTGAAGGTGTTTGTTGTGTCAGGTGTAGCTCTCCTGAAGGTGTTTGTTGTGTCAGGTGTAGCTCTCCTGAAGGTGTTTGTTGTGTCAGGTGTAGCTCTACTGAAGGTGTTTGTTGTGTCAGGTGTAGCTCTCCTGAAGGTGTTTGTTGTGTCAGGTGTAGCTCTCCTGAAGGTGTTTGTTGTGTCAGGTGTAGCTCTCCTGAAGGTGTTGTTGTGTCAGGTGTAGCTCTCCTGAGAGGTGTTCCTTGTGTCAGGTGTAGCTCTCCTGAAGGTGCTTATTGTGTCAGTGTAGCTCTCCTGCTGTCAGCTGTGTATATCAGTGTAGCTCTCTGAAGGTGTTTGTTGTGTCAGAGTGTAGCTCTACTGAAGAGGTGTTTGTTGTGTCAGGGCAGCAGCTCTCCTGAGGTGCTTGTTGTGTCAGGTGTAGCTCTCCTGAAGGTGTTTGTTGTGTCAGTGTAGCTCTCCTGAAGGTGTTTGTTATTGTCAGAGTGTAGCTCTCTGAAGGTGCTAGTTGTGTCAGGTGTAGCTCTCCTGAAGGAACTGTTGTGTCAGGTGTAGCTCTCTGAGGTGTTTGTTGTGTCAGGTGTAGCTCTCCTGAAGGTGTGGGTATATGGGGTGTAGCTCTCCTGAAAGTGTTTGTTGTGTCAGGTGTAGCTCTCCTGAAGGTGTTGTTGTGTCAGGTGTAAGCTCTCCTGGTGCTTGTTGTGTCAGGTGTAGCTCTCCTGAGGTGCTGTGTGTCGGTGTAGCTCTCCTGAGAAGGTGTTTGTTGTGTGTCCAGGTGTAGCTCTCCTAGAAGGTATTTGTTGTGTCAGGTGCAGCTCTCCTGAAGGTGTTTGTTATGTCAGGTGTGGCTCTCCTGAAGGGGAGCTTGTGTGTCAGGTGTGTAGCTCTCCTGAAGGTGTTTGTTGTTGTGTCAGAGTGTAGCAGCTCTCCTGAAGGTGTTCATTGTGTGTCAGTGTAGCTCTCCTGAAGGTGTTTATTTGTGTCAGGTGTAGCTCTCCTGAAGGTGTTTGTTGTGTCAGGTGTAGCTCTCCTGAAGGTGTTTGTTGTGTCAGGTGTAGCTCTACTGAAGGTGTTTGTTGTGTCAGGTGTAGCTCTCCTGAAGGTGTGTGTTGTGTCAGGTGTAGCTCTCCTGAAGGTGTTTGTTGTGTCAGGTGTAGCTCTCCTGAAGGTGTTCGTAGTTCTCCTGAAGGTGTACACCGGATAAACACACTCATCTGTGTATGGGTTATTATACCCTTCTACAGTGAAGCCTCCATATAACGTACTCCTCTCCCCTTATAACCCGTTAAAGAGAGGTTTCAAATGTAGCAAATATACACTATGAAAAATTGTATGATATATAAATTTACATATACATTACAACTCATACACACATGAATGTATAGAAAACCAGATGCATTCATACGCATTAGGTTTATTCAGTAATTTCAAAGCAAAACTTGGATAGCAAAGATTTTTTTTTAATATGTGTTATAGACTGAGAGAGATAAACATCTGTTATGGAGAGAGAGAGAGAGAGAGAGAGAGATCAAATATTCAGATGATGTGGTCTACAGGTATATTACGATACAGTGGCGCGCGCGCGCGCGCGCGCGTGTGTGTGTGTGTGTGTGTGTGTGTGTGTGTGTGTGAGGCTGTAATATGGTAAGATATAGTAAGGTCAATTGACACACCCACCGCAATTGACACACCCACCGCAATTGACACACCCACCGCAATTGGCACACCCACCGCAATTGACACACCCACCGCAATTGACACACCCACCGCGAGTTTGGGGCTTAATGCTACACCCAGTCAGATTACGTTAGTTTGCGGTCTGTATATTCAGTTTGCATATTGAGGTGCATTCATACACTCAGGTGCATTCATACACTCGGGTGCATTCATACACTCGGGTGCATTCATACATCGTGAAATGCATGTATATGTAATTAGGTGCATTCGTACATACTAAGGTGCATACATACGCTACATACATACGATACATACATACATATGCTACATACATACATACTGAGATGTATTCATACTTACACACGAGAAATTTTCATGGTGCGAACCCTTGTGACTCAGGACCCAAGAATAAAGCTTTGTGTTCAGTATAATCTTGATATAAGCGGCACTACATCGCCTGACCTCCTCCCAGCGGATCACCTGAAGCTTAGACGTACCCAGCTTATTTCACTAGGAGCGTAGATACCCCCAGCTCAGTTTACATGATGCTTAGATGCCCCCAGCTTATATCACTTAATGCTTAGATATTCCCAGCTTATTTCACCAGAAAATTAACCACTAACTCTTATCTAACCTAACCTACGTTTACCTAACCTAACCCCCAGAATGACGAAAATGATTCCGGGACTTAGAAACCTTCCATATCAGGATAGGTTAAAGAAACTAACCTTGCATTCCCTAGAAAGACGAAGAGTGGCGGGGAGATATGATAGAAATATTCAAGTGGGTGAAAGGAATCAATAAAGGTGATATAGATAAAGTTCTTATAATATCCGAGCAGGATAGGACTCGGAACAACGGATTCAAGTTGGATAAGTTTAGGTTTAGGAGGGAGATAGGAAGGAACTGGTTTACAAATAGGGTGGTTGACGAGTGGAACAAGCTTAGCAACTTTGTAGTAAGTGCTGGAACGCTGGAAAGTTTCAAAGGGAGGCTGGATAGATTCATGGATGATAGAGAGTGGTAGTAACTCTCGACAGGAGCTGCCATTCACAGGCCAACCGGCCTATTGCAGACTCCTGATGTTCTTATGTTTTTATGTTACGGTGTTTAATCTTCCGAGTAAATAAGCTGGGGTGTCTATTCTTCAGGTGTGAGACAATTTTTTTTAGTTCTAAATACAATAACTTATGTACCTACGTCGTGTGTCTCTCAATAAGTTCAGTTTCCCCTCGCTCTTGTTGTTTCCCCTGTCTGTATATTCCCCTCTCAGGCTGTGATTTTCCCCTTGTTTATCTACGTCACATCTTCTCTCTCTCACACACGTCTTCCCCTCACTACTACCTCCACCTCTCCCCTCACCTCCTCTCACCACCAGCACCACTACACCTCACCACCACCTCCCCTCACCACCACCACCTCTCACCACCACCTCCCCTCACCCTTAGCCAGTATCTTCCCCCTCACTACTAGTAAACTTGAGGTAACAATTAAGTGTAACTTGATTAGGTATGAGTTGAGGGCAGGAGGCGGGAGTGCGCGGGTGCGTGTGTACCCAGCACATACATACATATGCATGTGCACACAGGCGGGGGGCGGCGTGTGTACGTAATGAACCCTTGTTAGGCGACCATCCCCCCCTCCCTTCCTTCATGCCTGCCCCATCCTCCCTTCTCCCCCACCCCTTTCTCCCCCACCCCTTCCTCCCTTCTCCCCACCCCTCCTCCCTCCCACCTTCCTCCCTTCTCCCCCCACTCCTTCCTCCCCCCATCCTTCCCACCTCCTCCCCACCCCCTCTCCCCCACCCCTTCCCTCCCTTCTCCCCACTTCTTCCTCCCTTCTCCCCTCACTCCTTCTCCCCCATCCTCCCACTCCTCCCCCACCCCTTCTTCCCCACCCCTCACCATCCTTCCTTCACACCTCCCCATCCTCCCTCCTCCCTCCCATCCTCCTCCCTCCCCTTCCCCCTCAGGTTTAACTCAGCTGTGATCTCCTTCACCCACATATCAGCTGTTTTACCTCCTCTGTGTGGCCCGGCGACAAGAGGTTCCTGTTGTCCTTCCATGGATCCTTTTGCCTTTGCATATTTTTTCCCTCCCAGGTTTCTTTTTTCCTCCCAAGTTCTTTTTTTCCCTCCCAGGTTCTTTTTTTCCCTCCCAGGTTCTTTTTTCCCTCCATGGTTCTTTTTTTCCCTTCCCAGGTTCTATTTTTCCCTTCCCAGGTTCTTTTTTCCCCTCCCAGGTTCTTTTTTCCTCCAAGTTTCTTTCCCCTCCGAGGTTTCTTTTTTTTCCCCCCGAGGTTTCTTTTTTTCCCCTCCTGGGTTGCCTTTTATCCCCCCAAACATCCTGCGCGGAATCATAGAAAACGAGGAGGTTGTCGAACAGGGAGACATGATTTAACGAGAGTCATATCTTGTTGAGCGAGGTCGTTATCTCCGTCTGATGATGAGTCTATAACGACCCGCCGGTGATTATAGCTTATGTTATATAATTATAGGGTTGATATTGTCATTGGTTGATAACGACTGTACCTATAACAATTCTACACAAGGATTATACGCCGGAAGTCATAGAAAATGTCGCCTGTTGTGGTGTGGAGAGAGACAGAGAGTGAGTTATTAACATTTCAATATTAATTAACTTTCTCCTGCTGTTTTTATATAATATTATAAAATCACACTCTCATACATATCCCCCCCCCCGCCTCCCTTCATTAATAATCATCTAAAACACTTTGGACTTATTTCACTCATCATAATTACTCAACATTTTTATATCGAGTTAAAGTCTACGATTCGCTTAACACCAAGAGTGACTTTATGTGATAACAACTTTACCACCCCCACTCCCTCGCTACCCCCACTTCCCCCCTCCCCCACCCTCAGAAAAAACTACTTTGTTAATGTTTTTTTTTTTTTTTTTTTTTGACGTCACAGAGGTTAAAAAATTTTGCCTAATGATTTAAAAATAAAAATTGTTGTGAATTTGGATGGATTTTTTTTGATTTTGTTTTAGGTTGGTCGGAGGGAGAGAAAGTTGTTTATTTTCAATTTGGACAGAGAGAGAGAGAGAGAGAACTTTAAGATGGTGTAATCATTCATACATTGGAGAGAGAGAGAGAGAGAGAGAGAACTTTAAGATGGTGTAATCATTCATATACATTGGAGAGAGAGAGAGAGAGAGAGAGAGAGAGAGAGAGAGAGAGAGAGAGAATAAAACAAGAAAGAACGAAAGAGTGGGAGAGAAAGAGAGATAAAATGGACAATACATCAGGCTGGTACAACAGATGGGACATATATCTCGGGGGGGGAGAGGAAGGATGGAGAGGAGGAGGAATGGAAAATGGAAGGGGGGAGAAGGGGGAAAGAATGGAAGGATGAAGGAGAGAGAGAGAGAAGAAGGGGAAGGCGAGAAGGGGGGAAGAGGAAGGAGACGGGGGAGTGGGATGAGGAATAGGAATAGGGAAGGAGGGAGGGAGATGCACTTCTTCTACCTAAATGTGCTCATATATTTGTAATCTCTCTTATTTCGGCTCCAGGTTCTCAACTCTGGAAAAACGTTACGTCGAACGCGTAGCAGCAGGCGTAACAGCGTCAAGGGTGTACAGTGTTAGTAGTACAGTACAGCTTCATCAAAAAAACCTTGGAATTTTCCTGAAGAACCCCCTCCCTCCCCCTCCCTCCCTTCCCTTCTTCTGCATGTGTGTGTGTGTGTGTGTGTGTGTGTGTGTGTTTGTTTTGTATGTGTGTGTGTGTGTGTGTGTGTGTGTGTGTGTGTGTGTGTGTGTGTGTGTGTGTGTGTGTGTGTGTGTGTGTGTGTGTGGCATTTAACCTAACCAAAACAAACCCTAACTCCAACCAGAACCCAGCCCTAGTCAAGCCAAGAGGGCGCCAGTGGTCACGCCTGAGGAGGCAGAAGGAGCAACTGGAAACTCGTTATTTAGGAAGTGTGGAGTTGTGCACAGGGCGAGGAAGATTCAAGACTCACTGTAGCTGGCAGATAGGGGAGGCCTTCTGCTGTGTGGGGGGGGAGGGGGGGGGGTGGGGGAGGGGTGTGGGTGTGTGGAGGTGGGTGGGTGTGGTGGGGGGTGTGGTGGGGGGAGGAGATGTGGTGGGGGAGGGGGAGGGGGGTGTGGTGGGGAGGGGAGGGATGTGGTGGGGGAGGGGGGGGGTGGGGTGGGGGGGGAGGAGATGTGGGTGGGGAGGGTGGTGGGGTGTGGTGGGGAGGAGATGTGGTGGGGAGGGGGTGTGGTGGGGGGTGGGGAGGAGATGTGGGGGGGGGTGGGGTGTGGTGGGGGAGGAGATGTGGTGGGGGAGGGGTGGGGGGGAGGGATGGGTGGGTGGTGTGAGGGGTGTTTTGGTGTTCCAGTCATCAAGATCATATTTTGGTACATAATGCCGCACACACACACACACACACACACACACACACACACACACACACACACACCACACACCACCACCACCAATAATTTGGTTCACTGGAATAATTTCACCAGGTATTTATTTTATGATAAATTTTTATGGTGATTAATTATAGACGATGAAAATTATGTTAAAGGAAGGGAGGTAGAAAGTAGTGAATTATGGGAGGTGTTTGAGGACCGAGTAATGATGGTGATGATGATAATAATAATAGTGATAATAATAAGTAATAATAATAATAATAATAATGGAGGAAGAGGGACAAAATCCGAGCCGGGGAGCATGGGTAGTAGGGGAGGAACTGTGAAAGGAAGGGGAGGGAGGTGTGAAGGGGGTGGGGAAGGAAGGAAGGGAGGAAGAGGTGACTGGAATTGAGAAAGAGGAATTTGACCAAGGGAGGGGAAAGGAGGGGGGGCAGGCTGATCACTATTAACACGGACGTTCAATTCTTCTGTTCGAGTCCGTCTCTTCTTAACTCTTATGATGTGATGACTGACAGAGAGTAGAGTGTGTGTGTGTGTGTGTGTGTGTGTGTGTGTGTGTGTGTGTGTGTGTGTGTGTGTGTGTGTGTGTGTGTGTGTGTGTGTGGTGTGTGTGTGTGTGTGTGTGTGTGTTAGTTATAACTCCACGTAGTCTCGTCCTAAACTATATACATCATGTACGTGGCGTGTTATGGTTCGACTAAGTGCTATAATCCTTCTTCATTTGCTATATCATGGCGCGCTATAATCCATCAAGCAATTCACCTTCATTTTCTAGATCCTAATGTACTATAATCTACACCTGGTGACAAGCTGTAACTCAGTGGTGTCAAACTCAAAACCTTTCGAGGGCCAATTCTTATTTTAGTTACCCTCTTCAGGGCCAACACAAGTGCTATATCACATATTTGCAGGATTGAGGTTCACAGCTTCACACATATTGCCTTACCTGGCTTACCAGGAATACCTCATTTGGGTTTGTCTGATCTTAAGTATGTAAAATTCATTTTACTAAATAAACATGATTATATCTATTTCTTTCATAATTTCACGGGATGATAAATTTTACCGTCATCCCGCGGGCCACACCTGACCATCCCGCGGGCCATGAGTTTGACACCCCTGCTATAACTCATTAGGGGGGTGGGGGGGGGGTAGCTCAGGCCCTCCTCGATTATACCGCCATCATACGAAAATAAACAAATTATCGTATTCAGGGGGGTTTAAGACATCGTACTACAGGGTATATGGATTAAGTTGTTGTACTCAATCGGTAAAGTTATCGGACTTAGAGGATATGGTATGGTGTCTCTCTCAAGGGGTTGGCATCGTACTCAAGGGGTTACTTCACTGTACTCAGGAGGTTAGTATCGTAGTCAGGGGGTGACTTCACTGTACTCAGGAGGTTAGTATCGTACTCAAGGGATGACTTCACATTGTACAATTTGAAGACAGGTGGGATGGTACCAATGACGTCACCACGGACCAAATCAACATCGTCCATTACCTGATTGAAATTCTCACCTGGTGATTCCCAGTGTGTTATCTATGTGACCCCCGGGGACCTGCCAACACCCACCCATCCAACCACCCACCACCACCACCACCCATTTCCATGCGTCCACCGACCTCCAACGCCATGCATCTATCGCCCATCCATCACCTTCCACCCACGTACACCCACTCACCGCCAACCTCCGTCCATCCACTTTTATGTCGTCTTTATGGTTGAGTTAGGCCACCCACCTGCCGCCCGCCTCCCTCACTCTGTCCTTCTCACAGTGGTGAGTCTACCTGGGGGAGTTTAATGCTGAAAGACATATATATCTGTGTGTGTGTGTGTGTGTGTGTGTGTGTGTGTGTGTGTGTGTGTGTGTGTGTGTGTGTGTCAACCATTTATCAATAAAAATGGAGGAGGAAGGAGAGAGACACGATAAGGATGGAGGAGAGAGCTAATAGAAAGAGAGGAGTGGCGTGAAGGAGAAGACGAGAGGGATGAAGGAAGAGGTGTCAGGAGGATACAGTGCAGGGGATAATGGTGCTTAGAAGAGGATGAAAGAGGAACACAATGAGGACTCGGTGTTGTAAGGAGGAGGAGGAAGAAGAAGAGGAGGAGGAAAATGAGGGATTATGGGACCTGACTGAGACTGTTGTTGCTTCATACCGAGGATAGGGAGGAGGAGGGAGAGAAGAGGAGGAGCAGGAGGGAGAGAGGAGGAGGAGCAAGAGGGAGAGAGGAGGAGGAGCAAGACAAGAAACAGGTAAAATGAATCGTGTAGGTGAGGCGTCGTCATGGTGCAGTGGGCGAGGGTTGTGATGCCTGGCAGTGCAGTAGTGGCTGAGGAGGAGGAAGAAGGAAAGGATAAGGAGGGGGAAAGAGGAAGAGGAGAAGGAAGAGAAAGGGGAGGAGGAGAAGATAAAGGATATGAAGATGCAGGGAATGAGAGAGAGAGAGAGAGAGAGAGAGAGAGAGAGAGAGAGATTATAGTAATGATAGTTATAATGTGATGTGGTGTGTCAGTCAGTGTCAAGGTAAACAAACAAACACTCACGCACGTCTGTTAAGTGGTGGACTGATGGGCTGCTTGTTTAATTAGTTGACTTATTTGTTGATTGGTTAGTTGGCAGGCAGGTGTGTGGGTGGGTGAAGGGGGAGGTGGTCGAGTACCGGCAGTAAACACTTGAGAGAGACGAACATGGGGTGGTGGGTGGGCAACGTGCACCTGACGGAACCCACCCACCCCCACCCAACCACCCACTCACCATAACCCACCCAGCCACTCTCCCTTACAAGTCCCAGGTCCTTTGTCACTGTAAGTCCCACATCACCTCCTCCCCCCTGACCCCTCCGTCCCACACAGGAGAGCGTGCGTGTGTGTAAAATATGTTCGTGTCCGTTTACGTGTATGTACATTTTGTGCGCGTTTGTGTATATTTGTATGTTGTGTATGTATGTCTATGAACGTGTGTATGTATTTATGTATGTGTGTGTGTAAATGTGTGAGTGTGTTGGTTATTAAGCAAGAATATGATCGCTTATGCAAATTGGACTAGAATGATGCGTGTCGTGTCATCAGCCGGGCGAGGCAGCCATACCCCGGCCACCCTCCACCGCTCTTAAAAAAACACATTTAAAGGCCCATCACCCCAGATCCTAGGAGCTGGCCCCCGTCAGCTGTGGCCTCCATATTACTTAATAAAGAAATAAATCCGTCCTAATAAGCGAATAAATCCCACCTAATCACTATTATCAGCGGTGAGAGCCTCTAAAAACCCCGCCAGCGACACCTTTATGATATATATATTTCGTGCAGGAAGCTCCCGTGAGCCTCGTGTCTCTCTCCAGCTGATTTTTGTTTATGTTTTGATGGGCCACGTGGCGCCACCATAAACATTACCTTAGCTGTCTTCCTCCAGCTGTTTTTTGTTTATGTTTTGATGAGCCACTTGGCCTTATAAATAACTTGGGTTCTTGATGGCAAATGGAGGAAATTAAGTTTATTTTTATATATATTTAAAGATTATTATCGGTTTGCGTGCACAGAAAGTAGTGGTGGTGAGGGAGATAGGTCAGGGGGACGAGTGTTAACATTGTTAGGGTAGTGGTGGTGAGGGAGATAGGTCAGGGGGACGAGTGTTAACATTGTTAGGGTAGTGGTGGTGAGGGAGATAGGTCAGGGGGACGAGTGTTAACATTGTTAGGGTAGTGGTGGTGAGGGAGATAGGTCAGGGGGACGAGTGTTAACATTGTTAGGGTAGTGGTGGTGAGGGAGATAGGTCAGGGGGACGAGTGTTAACATTGTTAGGGTAGTGGTGGTGAGGGAGATAGGTCAGGGGGACGAGTGTTAACATTGTTAGGGTAGTGGTGGTGAGGGAGGTAGAAAGTATCATACGCAGGGAAGAACTCGTTCAATTACATCCTGGATATTTAGCCGCTGATGAGAGGCGATTTGTCATGGTCATTTGGCCGCTAATGCTGATTGGTTGATTTTAGATGACGTCATTATGTCATGGCGTCGGCCGAGTGTCTATTATTTTCGTGTTGGCTGGGAATTTTCAGCCATTCACGAGATTAGATTAGGTCGTTTTTATCAGTTTCCGCCACCGTCGTCACGCCGACCAACTAATCAGAGCGTTTTACGGCAATGACGTCATGGAATTACGTCATGAAGTAACCCCAATGAGAGCATACCTCGGCAATGGCCTCATGTGAACAGTCCAATCAGAGCCTATCCCTCTCTGATATCATGTAGGTTGGCCAATCAGAGCAAGTTTACGTTATGATATCACATGGGTTGACCAATCAGAGCATTTGTTTACGATAATGTCACGTATCTTGGCTAATAAGAGTGTTGACGGTCAAATAGCTTGGGTAAATGGTTGACCGGACGCCAGCTAAATAACAGGTGACCTCCAATTACGTGGCACGTATACCGGGGCGCTCACCTGTGCTTCGCAGTAAACACCTGTATATACGACACAGTTTGGTCCCCTACTGGCGCCATCACCCGCAACAAGTGCCACTGACGCTCACCTGGCATTCACCTGACGTTTACAAGGATTCACCTGACGTTTACCTGGCATTCACCTGGTGCTTACATGAGGTTCAACTAGGGTTTACATGGGTTCACTTGGAGTTTACATGGTGTTCACCTGATGTTTACCTGGGTTCACCTGACATACTCTCACACCTGTCATAAGCCACTACAAGATACACCTGTGTTTTAGAAGTGGGAACATGTTATATAATGCATAACAGAGGTGCAGGATAGACTGCCCACAGCTTCAGTATCTCGTATAGTGTAACATGTTTTCACGACCACCACAAAATTGTGAAACAGCCATTTTTATTTAAAAATTAATTGAAGGAAAACACGAACTGTTGTGTGAAGCGAGGAACATTTTACCAAGTGGCCGATGACGTCACACCGGGTCAACACTCGCCAGGTGATAACCTTATTAATGCTGTGAAGTACTTCCTTGTTTATGATATATCTTGAGTTATTCCTTGTGAATTTAATAAAGAACTTGTCAGGCATTTGCTAGGATATATATATATATATATATATATATATATATATATATATATATATATATATATATATATATATATATATATATATATATATATATATATATATATATATATATATATATAAAGAGAGAAGTTACACCTATTTTATTTCAGCCAATATTCTCTCAACTCACTAGAGGGGAATGAAATTATATGTGTAAATAAAAGTTGGAGTCATAGTAAATCAGTACAATGAATGTGAGAGCAACATTTTGTGTTGCACTCAGCAACGGGAGTGAATATGCAGTAAATAATACCAGGAAACGCGGGGGAAAGATGTAGTAGAATTATGTGGGCCGAGTCTCACTCCACTCCAGCCTCCACTCGTCTGCCGGAGCTCACCTGAAAAACATTCCAATATAAAGTATCACGGTAATTCATTGTTCCCTTGTGTTTTGTTTTATTAACAGCTTATTCATTCTGGCTGTTTATGTAACGTACTTATGTAATGTTTG
>NW_024740792.1:17500-22500 GCF_018991925.1 Homarus americanus | reverse complement strand
TGGTCAGGGTTATTCCTAGCTGCTGTGATTGGTCAGGTTATCCTAGCTGTTGTGATTGGTCAGGGTTATTCCTAGCTGTTGTGATTGGTCAGGGTTATTCCTAGCTGTTGTGATTGGTCAGGGATATTCCTAGCTGTTGTGATTGGTCAGGGATATTCCTAGCTGTTGTGATTGGTCAGGGTTATTCCCAGCTGTTGTGATTGGTCAGGGTTAGTCCTAGCTGTTGTGATTGGTCAGGGTTATTCCTAGCTGTTGTGATTGGTCAGGGATAATGTTTATAACTTTACATTGCTCTTTTTTCACACTAATAACTTGTGCTTATCTAAAACCTGTTTACACTGAAGGGAAATTAATCATGTGTACGTTATCCCCCCCCTTTGTCACGACTAGATTAGAGTGGGGTTATAACGATCAATGTGTCCGTCTGTTGTTATGTTTGGCATTAATTACATGTTCAGTTGTGTTCATAAGTTTGTTGATGCAATTAGTTGTTGGCGGAATTTCACGCCACTTGGTACAGATGGTGTGTCTAGGTGGGGGGGTATTGTGCTTATCTGTCTGTCTGTTTGGTTGTCTCTATCACTATGCCCTTTCACACATTCTTTCTTTTCTATGTATATATATCAAACCTGATATTCAGATAGAAGCTACCCCCACCCCCCACCCCCCACCCGTATTATGGAAGCTTTTATCGTCCAGCCTGGGTCACACTCGAGAGAGAGACAGGCCACGTGTGGATTCCAGCAGCGTAAGCTGTTGAGTTAGCTTTTAGTACTATTAATATTGGGTGGCTAATTTAGAAAGGTGATTAAAATGAGAAGGGGGGGGCCTAATTTGGCCTATTCTTTTTTTTTTTTTATGAGTTCAGAGGAGAGAATTGTTCACACACTGCATTTTCATTTCTCCTCCTTCCCCACACACACACACACACACAGACTGACAGACACACACACACAGTTGCTGCCATTACCTCCATTGCGGAGGGGGTGTGGCGGCAGGCCATTCCGGTGTTGATGCTCGTCTACTCCTGGCTTGCAGTTGGGCCACCTGAAAGTATTGACACCTTCTCCTGTGGTGATCCTCCAAATGTTACGGTGTGAAGTAATTGTCTCCCAGGTGAGGGGATCGATTTGGCACTTTTTCAGGCTTGTCTTAAGATTATCCTTTCGTTTCAGTTGCCCGCTAGCGTTACGTTTACTATTCGTTAGATGACTGTGAGAAAAAAAACCATATTTTGGTGATAAAACGAGTAAGGGTCTTCCCCCCTCCCCCCTACAGATTTTTTCAGGGCCGAGACAAATTGCGAAATATGCTCGTCAGTAAAAATTTCATAAAGTGTCATACAGTATATCATTAGTTATCACGGTTAATGGGTGAGTTAATGAGTGTGACGGTTAATGGGTGTGTTAATGAGTGTGACGGTTAATGGGTGTGTTAATGAGTGTGACGGTTAATGGGTGAGTTAATGAGTGTGACGGTTAATGGGTGAGTTAATGAGTGTGACGGTTAATGGGTGTGTTAATGAGTGTGACGGTTAATGGGTGAGTTAATGAGTGTGAGGGTTAATGGGTGAGTTAATGAGTGTGACGGTTAATGGGTGAGTTAATGAGTGTGACGGTTAATGGGTGAGTTAATGAGTGTGACGGTTAATGGGTGTGTTAATGAGTGTTAGGGTTAATGACGGTAAGGGTTAATGAGTGTGTTAATGTGTTAATTCTGGCAGCCTGTTACATTGTCTTTATTCCTACTGGGGAAAAAATACTTCAAATATTTACACTATTTTTAATTCTAATTCCTGTGTCTCAAGCTCTAACATATTTTCCAAGCTCCATCATAGTTTCCCAAGCTCCATATATATTTCCCAAGCTTCACATATATTTTCCCAAGCTCAAACATATTTTCCCAAGCTTAAACATATATTTCCCCTAGTTTCACATATTTTCCCCCAAACCTCCACAGTATTTTCCCCTATCGTGTTATCGTGGTCCAGCTGGTTCCTCGGGATTTTCCTGCCAGATGGTTCACAAAATTTTCCCCCGTCGGATTTTTTTTCTTCCGTTTTTTTACATATTTTCTGAAGCGATGTAATTTTTTCCTTGTTGTCTGAAGTACATACACGCCCTCACGTTTCCTCTACATATTCTCCCTGACGTCTTATATATTCTCCCTTGAGTTTGATGTATATTCTCCCCATAGTTTGTTATATAATGTCCCTGTGTTCCTAATAATCTCCCTTGAGTTTATGAATTTTTCTTAGTTATCCCGACCTTGTTGTTTATCCTCCCTGGGTTGTGTTATTCTCCCTGGCTGATATAATTCTCCCTCAGTAAAGTTATTCTCCCTGGAAGATGTTATTCTCCCTGGGCGGTGTTATTCTTTGGGTAATATTAGTCATCCTGTGTGATGCTATTCTCCCTCGGTAATGTTATACCTCCCTTGTTATTCTCCCTCGGTAATATTATTCTCCTTGGGTAGTGTTATCCTCCCTTGTTATTCTCCCTCGATAATGTTTTCCTCCCTCGGTAATGTTAATCTCCCTCGGTTATGTTATTCTCCCTGGGCGGTGTTATTCTCCCTGAGTGATGGAGTCAACAGGCTGTAATGTTCTCTTCACAATAATGAGGAAGAGAAGACCCAAAAATAATGGTATGTAAAAATGGTTTGTCTGGTGCCGTCCTTCATGGGGGAGAGGGGAGGGAAGGAAGGGAAGAGGAGAGAGATAAGAGGGGTAAAAAGAGGAAGAAAGGAAAGAGGAGGGAGGAGGAAAGAAAGAGTAGGAGGAGGAAGGAAAGGGAGGATAAAGGGGTAAAAAGGGAGGAAGGGGAAAAAAGGAGGAAGGAGGAGGTGGGAAAGAGGAGAAGAGGAAGAAGAGCAGAAAGTCGCTAACGAGGAAGAGGAAGAGAGGAGGAGGGAGGAGGAGGTGCCTAAGAGGGGTAATGGGAAATTTAGAGAATCATGAGCTCTCTCTCTTTCTCCTCTCTCTCTCTCTCTCTCTCTCTCTCTCTCTCTCTCTCTCTCTCTCTCTCTCTCTCTCTCTCCTCTCTCTCTCGGGGGGAGTCAACCTGCTTATCTCCTCTTTCAATAATTACGATTAAAAAAAAATCACCTTTGTCATTTTCCCAACATGTCTCCTCGTGTTAAAGCTTCCCCATGTTGTGTGTGTGTGTGTGTGTGTGTGTGTGTGTGTGTGTGTGTGTGTGTGTGTGTGTGTTGCCGAACCTCCAAGATCACTTTATCCGTCAAGATACACACACACACACACACACACACACACACACACACAGTTTACGCACATGGTAGAGTTGGATGTAAAACAAACGCTCCTGTGTATTTTTTTCGTTGCTATTCATTTTCACTATTACCAGACCCCCAACGGGCTGTGAGTGAGGAGTACAAACACCACGTTGGTAGTTTTAAAACCCTGCCAGTGTGTGTGCTTAACCCCGACCAATAGCGTTTGGGTCGACGTGACACCCACCAAACTCTCGTGTGAGTATTGGGAAGGTTGGTACGCCTGGGTTGATCTGTTTACCTGTGTGGACAACCCCCGGGCCTCACTCTTCTCTCACCTGTTGCCAGACATTGTGTAATAATTTTCTTCGTGTGTGTGTGTGTGTGTGTGTGTGTGTGTGTCTGAATTATATATTGCTTTCAATAAGAACTAACATATTACCTGCTCACCACAACCTCCCTTAATGTAACCTGAGAGTTATAGTGCACGCGACAGCCTCTACTTCCGTAACAGTAAAGTTAAGTCCCCGTTAAGTACCCATTCACAGCTGGGTGAAGTGGAGATACCCCGAGAGCGAACCAACGACGCTTATTAGAGTAGGAGGCGAGTGTTGTGTTCACTCGGCCGCCGCACCACTCATCCACTTCACTCTAACCTATAATTATATTTTAACTTGAATTTCTTTAACAATGGCAAAATTGCTCACGGAATTGTACTGACACTACCATGACAAAATGCGTTCCCTATACGTGTTACAAAAAGCAATAAATTTTGACCCATGACTCTCTTAGGCTCAAAACTCGATAAAAACGTAAACAAAAATGCCACAAAAGGTCAATCGGGGGTCAATAAGGAGAGAAGGTCAAGTAAAGGCGACACACTGACCCCCCCCATCAGATCCAACAACTCGTCCTGATGGGGAGGTTATTGACACCGTGGATGAGTGAGTGACATACGCTGAGCTCGAGTGAAGTCATTAGTGGGAGTATTAAAGGATTCACTAAATTACAGTTGGTTAATGTGAACGATAATTAATCTATGCATTATTGACCAACTGACAATTATCTGTGTGTGTGTGTGTGTGTGTGTGTGTGTGTGTGTGTGTGTGTGTGTGTGTGTGTGTGTGTGTGTCAGGCGCCATCACCTCATATATATTACCCCCCTCCCCCCCTCTCCTGCTCTATGTCCGCCTTACCTTGGCATATATCATACCATGAATATATGTATATGTTGTAGTTATTATATCTTTATGTATAGATGTATGTATGAATGAATGTATTCTTGTCTGTACGTATGTATGTATGTGAAGGATCGTGTGTTTATGTATGGCGGAACACTGTATGGTGTGTGTAGCCCTAGATAAATACAATAATTCTGTAGTCTTCTTGCAACCCACCCTGCTGTTGTTAATCTCTCTCTCTCTCTCTCTCTCTCTCTCTCTCTCTCTCTCTCTCTCTCTCTCTCTCTATATATATCCCTGGCTTCTCTGTTTCCACTGTGAGAATATAAGAGAAGGGAGGATGAATAAATAATGAAGGGACTTGTATAACTTGGTTACCATTGGCAGTTTACATAACGTGTGTGTGTGTGTGTGTGTGTGTGTGTGTGTGTGTGTGTGTGTGTGTGTGTGTGTGTGTGTGTGTGTGTGTGTTGATTTTATGGCGTATTCAATGTTTTGTTTTTTTTTACACTGATGCGATTTTGTTTCTCTGTTGGCGTCTAAGTCAAGCTGGACAGTGAGAGTTACTGCGGTTATATGTAAAGCAAA
>NW_024740792.1:0-12500 GCF_018991925.1 Homarus americanus | reverse complement strand
GGGTGGTGGTGATGAGGGGGTTGTGGTGGTGAAGGTGGGTTTAGATTAGATTAGATTAAATTACATTAGCATAGATAAGATGAAGTTAGTTAGCTTAGCATACATTAAATTATGTATGTAAGGTTAGATTAGGTTAGCTTAGAGTTAATTAGGTTAGGTAGAGTTAGATTAACCAAACCTTAGAGTAGTTGTTAAGTGAAGACTCTTGAGAGATTTAAAAACACAAGGGTGAGGAAACAATATGAAGGCTCCCCAGTACATCACCTCGATCACCCTCCTCCAGCTCATCCAAGCAGCAGAGAGGTGTGTGTGTGTGTGTGTGTGTGTGTGTGTGTGTGTGTGTGTGTGTGTGTGTGTGTGTGTGTGTGTGTGTGTGTTTATGATGTATACGGCACCCTCACTAAATCATCCTCGTTCTTCACCTGTAATGGCCACAATTTTACGCACTATTAGTCACACTTATTGTACGCTGCCGAGCCACCAGGCCCACGAAAACCTGGTTTTTGGTTTAGGGTTTGGGGTTTTCAGTGCCCCAGGTGACCTGGTTCTTGGTTTCTAGTTGGGGTTTGCTTTCCTCGACCGATGTTAAAAGTGAAGTTAAGGAGGTTACGTCAGGTTAGATTACGTCAGGTTAGGTTACGTCAGGTTAGGTTACGTCAGGTTAGGTTACGTCAGGTTAGTTACGTCAGGTTAGGTTACGTCAGGTTAGGTTACGTCAGGTTAGGTTACGTCAGGTGAGGTTACGTCAGGTGAGGTTACGTCAGGTGAGGCTACGCGGTTAGGTTACGTCAGGTTAGGTTACGTCAGGTTAGGTTACGTCAGGTTAGGTTACGTCAGGTTAGGTTACAGTGTAAATAGCCCAGTAAACCATATACTATAGTAATACCTAACAGACATATGGCTCATTATATTATTAATCAATCAAAAAATCTTAATTTTCTATGGTGATTATAAAATCATCATATAATCATAATCATTTTTGTATGATTAAAAATCGTGATCATAATCTCGTCATAATTATAGTGATTATTACTTGAATATTTGTCATATTGATTATTTCAACAACAGCTCAGTGACCACATATTATAATAGCACCCATTCACTAAGTCAGGCTATATAAATTATATAGGTTAAGTAAAGCCAAGTTATACAAGGTCTGGACAGTGTATAAATCCATTTAAGTTCACAATCCAGGTGTGACAGTGTCCTTACCTATTACTATCATCATTGGATGCTTACAAAGGTTGATAATGGTGAAAATAAACTTGTGCACACATTAAAAAATTTTATGCTGAGGATTGACCTACTCGGTACCTTCTCAGTTTACAGGAAATATAAAATGGTCAAAGGTACTACAGTTTATGAATGTAATATTTTAACTTAAAATTAATACGAATACAATACTATACTTACTTGCTCTTCGAATATTCTCATATTCCTTTTAGCTGCTTCGTGGTGCGTGCCTGGCCCATTCCTGAGTTATATGTACTGGTTACTTCCTGCCAGGTGTTTAATTTATTATTTTAGGATCATGCCCACATCTGTCCTCTTGTCGTGTATCACATCCTTTTTATCACTGAATAAGTCAGTGAGTAGACATTTCTCTAATGTAGGTTGACCGCTCAATTGCCATACTTTCCACGTTTCCCTCCCTGTGTGTGTAAACAAACCGAGCCACGGTACCAACCCCGCCGTGTTGCTGGAACCTGAGAGCGTAGATTTTGCTGTAGTTTAAGCATAGTAAAAGTTTTGGGGCCCCTTCGTTGTCAAAGGATTTTGTGATTCGTGAATGTGACACAATTCACTTTTTAGCATATTGCCATAAGTTGGTGGTGATACTGACGTGGGAAAGTTTAGAGTTGAGGACTGGACTGCTGACGGTAACCAATGAGATCCCAGGCACTCCACACCTACACCCCTCCCCCTCTCCACACTACCTTCAGCCTCTCCCCACTAACTACAGCCTCTCCCCACTAACTACAGCCTCCCTCTCTCCCCTCCACACTCTCCCCTCCACACCCCCCCCCTCTCCTCCACACCCCCTCTCCCTCACACCCCTCTCCCTCCAATCCCTTTCCTCCACACCTCCCTCTCCCTCCACACCCCCTCTCCATCCACACTCTCTCCCTCCACACCATCCACACCTTTTCCCGGCGCGTCTCACTCCATTCAGAGAGATAAAAATTCCCTTCACCGAGTAATTTCCTAAAGTAAATGTTAGACTTTAGTTCTGGGTCGAGGCGGTGGAGATTTTGGCGTCTCGATATCGCTGCTTCTGTCACTCATGGTGGTGATGATGGTGTGGTGATGATGGTGTGGTGATGATGGTGAGGTGATGATGGTGTGGTGATGGTGGGGGTCATAATGGTGATGGTAGGGTGAGGGTAATGGTGGTGGTGATGATGATGGTAACAGTAATAGTGGTGGTGGAGGTACTGTAGGTTAGGTAAAATATAAGTGTGAGTATAAGTATAAGTGGAGTATAAGTGTGTTATATATAGAGTGTGTGTGTGTGAGGGGCGGCTATAGTATTCTTATAGACCATAAATATTGAAGAAAATCTTAAACCATTAAATATAGTCCGTTTATTATGGTGCTCTATGTCCCACACTTGGTCCTACGTTTGTCCCGGCCCCGACCAGGAGGTGTACCGGGAGTCACGTCAGGTAGGGTACAGTACCGGGAAGGGGGTGTACCGGGAGTCACGTCAGGTAGGGTACAGTACCGGGAAGGGGGTGTACCGGGAGTCACGTCAGGTAGGGTACAGTACCGGGAAGGGGGTGTACCGGGAATCACGTCAGGTAGGGTACAGTACCGGGAGGGGGGTGTACCGGGAGTCACGTCAGGTAGGGTACAGTACCGGGAGGGGGGTGTACCGGGAGTCACGTCAGGTAGGGTACAGTACCGGGAGAGGGGTGTACCGGGAGTGAAGGAGCTCCGGCTTGCCTGGCATCTTGAGTCGCGGCCTTTAAGTACTCTAAGACTCAGTCGAGGAGAAGGTGGTCGACGCCCTCTTGAGTACTAACTCGTCTGACTGGCCCTCAAGCGAGCGATCACTGGTGGGTTAAATACTGGCCCTCAAGCGTTCACTGCTGAGGGTCAGTACTGGCCCTCAGGCGAACGTTCACTGCTGAGGGTCAGTACTATCCCTCAAGTGAACGTCTTGTGACAGCCAAGTGTTTATCAGCTTATGGATGCTGAAAGGGGGGAGGTGCTGAGAGGCGAGAAGGAGGAAAGACAGAAATAAAAGGTATTGAAAGGAGGAGGAGGGGAGATTAGGGGAGGAGAGGAGGAGGAGAATGGGAGACAGGGAGGAGAGGAGGAGGAGAGGGGAGATTGTGGAGGAGAGGAGGAGGAGAGGGAGATTGTGGAGGAGAAAGAGGGGAGGAGAGGGAGATTAGGGAGGAGAGGAGGAGGAGAGGGGGAGATTAGAAGGAGAGGGGGGAGAGAGTGGGGAGATTGTGGAGGAGAGGAGGAGGAGAATGGGAGATTGTGGAGGAGAGGAGGAGGAGGAGGAGGGGGGAAACGATGGGGAGGGAAGGAGAAAGGAAAGTAATATGAAAGACGGAACAGAAGGAAGGAAGGAAGGGTTCTCTTGGGGTCACTATGGCAGAGTTAACACCCATTTCCTCCCCCACCCCCCCCACCCCCTGGCTACACATAACAGGTGGGGGTGTGTATGTCAGTAGGTGATGTTTGCATAACTTTTGGATCACCTGAACATTAGCCCATCCAGCTTGTTTCACATTAACCTAACCTAACCACATCACAATATTATGATTAGTTGGTGTGACCAGAGAAACAGACTCACTCCAGGAAAAAGTTTATACAGGATTAATTTTCTGAGTTTCTGACGCTTAGTAAATATTGTCCAACTTTTGTGATGATTGAGCGAGTGTGTATGACCTCTTGGTGTGTTAACTACCATACTGAAGTTATTCACACACACACACATACGCGTATATCATGTCTTATGCTAATATACTATGATATGCTACACCAAACACTTGTGACAACTTCATCGTCATGGTTTAACCCGTTGAGAACGATGATTTAACCCCTTGAGGACGACGATTTAACCCCTTGAGGACGATGATTTAACCCCTTGAAGATGATGATTATTTAACCCTTTGAGGAGGATGACTCTACCCTTTGAGGACGATGATTTAATCCCCCGTGAGGACGATGATTTGACACCTTGGGAACGATGACTTAACCCCTTGAGAACGATGATTTAACCCGCCAGGACTCGAAGGGGTTAATATAGTCACTGACCTCGCCACATTCTGAGGGACAAAGTTCATTATGGTAATCACAAAGTTAAGCTCAAATTACGCGTCTTAACCCTACAAAAACATGTGAGTGTGAAAATGATTTAAGTTGGTGTGTGTGTGTGTGTGTAACATTATTTGCTCTACAGGACCACAAACCTGAAATTTACAAATCTGAATAATGGAAATCAGGTGTATAAAGCCTTTACTTATTAAGATTACTTCGAATTGATCCTTGGTGAGATTACTGAGAACTGTCCAAACACACACACACACACACACACACACACACCTAGAAATAACCTAACTTAACCCTCGACACCTCGTACTTGGTGTGTGTGTGTGTGTGTGGAGGGCAGGATGGAAGGGCTAGAGACCCTTCATCACCTCCCTCCCCACTCTGTTTATAGCCTCACCCTGCCACCCGTCTAGCCTGAGAGGAGGGACCTTACTATAGGCTAGAGTGTGTGTGGATGGCGGCTCATAATGGCGGTAATCTTGATGAATGACTTTGTCGAGCTGATAACGCACACAGGATCACAAATACTCCTCTACCAGCCTGGGTGATGGATGACTGCTCTCTCTCTCTCACACACACACACACACACACACACACACACACACACACACACATACACACACACATCAAAGAACATTTAATTGAGAAAATTGACGACCGCGTTGTTTACCTGTTGGGGTTATAATAGGAGTCTGGCTCACCTGAGTGTTTTGTGACTGCCTGGGAGAGCTGTCTGTCTGTCTTTCTAACCATCTATGTATATAACTATCTGTCTATGTTTATATGTATGTATGTATGTATGTACTGTGTATGTATGTATGTACTGTGTATGTATGTATGTACTGTGTGTGTATGTATGTGCTGTGTATGTATGTATGTACTGTGTATGCCTATCAATCAATTAACATATTTATTCATATTTTATCTATTCTATTTTGCATTGTTTATTTATTTTGTTATTAAGGTGTAGGGAGGCAGTAGTAGGTGGTTAACAAGCGGTGGTGTCCGTCAGAGTGTCACGTCTAGGCAGTTGTTGGGCCGAGTTGTTGTCCTGATTAAAATTTTAAGTAGATTCTTGTCAGAGGATTTAAACAGTGGTGGTGCAGGGTGATGGGGGAGAAGGTGGAGGGAGAAGAGGTGTTGGTGATGGGGGAGAAGGTGGTGGAGGGAGAAGAGGTGTTGGTGATGGGGGAGAAGGTGGAGCAGGAGGTGGTGAAGGTGGAGGGAGAAGTGGTGTTGATGATGGGGGAGAAGGTGGAGCAGGAGGTGGTGAAGGTGGAGGGAGAAGAGGTGTTGGTGATGGGGGAGAAGAAAGTGGTGGGGGAAGAGGAAGTGATGGGGAGTCATATCTCTCTCTCTCTCTCTCTCTCTCTCGTCTTATCTGTAAACTGTTCGCGCCTTCACTTATCACAAACTTCCTTCACGTTGTAAGTTTATAGGGACGACTCCTTGGCTGTTCCTCTTTGACAGTGTTTAGTTTTTACCTCGCCAGCCTTTAAGACCTTGTTGACGCCGCCATCTTGTTGTTGTTTGATGACGAGGTGTGATGTTTTTTGTTTGTTTTTACTTTTTATAAATATACTCAAGTTTTTATTTTTTATTTTTAGTTATTAAGTTCTTATTCGTATTATCGTTAGTGGGATTGTAATGAACTTTTTTTTAAGGATAATTAAGAAGAGGATTATTATTATTTTTTTTACCTGTGTGTTAATGATCTTACGGTGACTTATCCAGGTGTGACGTGATGGATTATACCTCGGTCATTATTTACCTGGGTGTACTGATGTCTTGTTTCTCCCTCACTACTTCCTCCATCATTCTCACCTCACTACCTCCTCCATCATTCTTCACTATTTCCTCCCTCTATCCTCCCTCACTACTCCTCCATCCTTCCTCACTACTCCTCCTTCCTCCATTCTCCCTCACTACCTCCTTCCTCCATCCTCCCTCACTACCTCCTCTCTCCATTCTCCCTCACTACCTCCTCTCTCCTCCGCTCCTCCCCTCCTACCTCCTTCCTCCATTCTCCCCTCCTACCTCCTCTCCATCCTCCTCACTGCCTCCTCTCCATCCTCCTCACTACTCCTCCCTTCCTCCATTCTCCCTCCACTACCTCCTCTCTCCATCCTCCCCTCCTACTCCTCCTTCCTCCATTCTCCCTCACTACCTCCTTCCTCCATCCTCCCTCACTACCTCCTCTCTCCATCCTCCCTCACTACTCCTCCTTCCTCCATTCTCCCTCACTACCTCCTCTCTCCATCCTCCCTCACTACCTCCTTCCTCATTCTCCCTCACTACCTCCTACATCTTCATCCTCCTTCACCACCTCCTTCAGTCCTCCACCGTCAGGCTGTGGTCGAAGTCTTCCAATGATATCGTCTTTAACCTGGCGTGGCTCTGGGACACTTGAGAAGGTTAAGCTGCCTCTCACACACATCTGGCTCTATCTGAACCACACCCACACACACCCACACACCTGGCTCTATCTGAACCACACATGTCTGGCTCTTTGTCTAAACCACGCACCCACACAACTGGCTATCTGAATCACACATATCTGGCTTTATCTGGCTCTCTATCTGAACTACACACACATCTGGCTCACTGTCTGAACCATACACATATCTAGCTACACTTCTCCACACACCACCCCCATACACCCTTCACTCCAACCTCCTCCTCACCCCTCTCACCGCCTCCTCACCCCCACCCCCACCCCCCTACACCCCACACTCCTCCTCACCCCCACCCCCTACACACCCCCACACCCCCTTCTCCCCACCCCCCATACACCCCTTCACTCCAATCCCCTCCTCACCCCCCTCACCGCCTCCTCACCCCCACACCCCCCACCTCCCTCTCCACCCCCACACCCCCACCTCCCTCACCCCCCACACCCCCTTTACCTGCTCATACCCCTCACCCCTTCACCCCTTCATCCCTCCTCCCCTCTCACCCCCTCACACCCTCCTCACTCACCAGCTGTTTTATGGCCTCTAAGGACCCCAGGGCTGAGGGATGGCACTTTCTTGCCTCCCCGGAGCTGTTTTGCATATTTCTTGTTCCTTCTCTGGGTGATGCAATACCCTGGAGCATTTGTTACTGTTACCCCCTTTATGCTAATAAGGAGCATTTTTGGGTGAGTGGAATGGGGGTATTTTTGGGTTGGGGGGGTTGGGTTGGGTAGGGTAAGGGTGTGTTTTACTATAGTGTTTAGGGAGTTTTAGGTAAGGGTACGGGAGCATTTTAGGTAAAGGTAAGGGAGCATTTGATTCCTTTTTCCAATTGGGTCTGTGTTCACCAGGTTTCAGATCATTGCTCTCTCTCGCTCTCGCTCTCGCTCGCTCTCGCTCTCGCTCTCTCTCTCTCGCTCTCTCTCTCTCTCTCGCTCTCTCTCTCTCTCTCTCTCTCTCTCTCTCTCTCTCTCTCTCTCTCTCTCTCTCTCTCTCTCTCTCTCTCTCTCTCTCTCTCTGGCTCTCGCTCTCGCTCTCTCTCTCTCGAGCCTTATATGCCACGTGTCCAGTTTGTCTCGCTCGTGTCTGGCCAGTAATTATCGTGTCCGTGTGTGTGTATCCGGGATTAATTGATTTACCGGAGCTTATTCATGTATGTAAGGCCGGTAGCCAATCACAGCAAGGCCTCGATGGCGTCACGGATGGGTCTGATGTAACCAACCAATCACGAAAAGACTGGGATGACGTCACGGACATGTCTCATGAAATGCAGCCAATCAGGAAAACTTTTAGATGACTTTCATGCATACGTTTGTTGACAGCATCTAAACATGACTACACGTGACGTAACATATCTGACACACCCTCATTACACACCTGGTAAACCCCTCCAACACTCCTACATCCCCAGCAGCCGCTTCAACATCCCTCACCCTCCAGCATCCTCCATCGCTCCTACACCATCACCACGCCTCCTACGCCCGGCACGCATCTGCTTTATCATGCACCTGGCTTTACGCCATTTCTCAGCTCAGAATCTATATCTGGAAGTCAGGGTCCGACTCAAGACGGCGTGATCACCAGCCCCTACCTTGCGCCACCCCCTCCCCGCGCACCCCTCTGCCTTGCCACCCCTTCACTTGCCACCTTCCCCTGCTCCACCCTTCGCGCTCACACTCCTTGCCCTACGCCCCTGCCACCCTGCACTCTCCTGCTCCACCCCTACCCCGCCAACCCCTGCGCAACCCCTACCCCTCTTGCCCTACCCCCTCCTTTTCCCCTGTGCCCCCACGCCCTACCCCGCACCACACCCCCGCCTACCCCCGCCACCCCCGCGCCACACCCTACACCTTATGTTCCTCTCTCCTCGTCCTTACCTCCTCCTCCTTTGCTTCTCCATCAGACCCTTCTCCTTTTCCTCTTCTTCCTCTCTCCATTATTCCTTCTTCCCCCTCCTCCTTTTCCTCTTTTCTCCTCCTCTTCGTCTCTCATTATTGTTCTTCCACCTCCTCTCTTTTTCTTTTTCTCCTCCTCCTCGTCTCTCCATTATTCCTTCTTCCCTCCTCCTTTTTCCTCTTCCCCCATCCTCTTTTCCTATTCCTCCTTAATACCTTCCTCTGTTCACCTTCTTTCTCCTTCCTCCTCTGCACTGTCCCTCCGTCTCCTCCTCCTTCTTCCCCCCTCTTCCTCCTTCTCCACCTTTCTTATAAACATATTTCTTTTTAGGACTACCACATCACCCACAAGCTACAGCCGCAACACCACCTACACAAGCGTTTAACACCACCACCCACAAGCGTCTTTACCCCCCACACAAACGTTCCCCCAACACCATGACACTTCTGAGCATTCCTAACACCACCTACCACAAACGTCCCCCCACCCCCACAAACGTTTAACACCACCACAATGTGACGTTCCCCCACCCCCCCAAACGTTCCCCCAACCACTGTTCACCACCACACAAACGTTCCCCCCCACCCCACACAAACGTTTTCACAACACCACCACACACAAACGTCCCCTAACACCACCATGACCACTTACAAACGTTTCCCAACACCACCACCACAAAACGTCACCCCCTGACGTTCCCCAACACCACCACCCCCACACAAACGTTCCCCCAACTATGCCACTTCACAAGCGTTGCTCCTTGACACGCCATACACCAGTTGGCAGTTTTGTTATCAGGTTCATGTCAATAATACCGGATATCCAATGTATTCACCTAGCTCAGCGCTCTCCTCTTGTGGATATTCTGTAGGTGTTTTGATATGCATTTTTGTGAATCTATCTCGTGTGTGTGGCCGTTGTATTTTGGTTTCCTTTATATAATGTATGATTTCTTTTGTATGTTTTCTTTTTCAGTTTCCAACTCAGTTAGATATTTTGGTACGAGAATAAATATTATGAATTTAGTATTTATTTTAGGTTGAGTTAGGGTAAGAATGAAATGAGAGTAGGGTAAATGAAATGAAATGAGTAAAACAAGGAAGTAAAGGCAAAGCCAAAACCAAGGAAATGAAATGAGAGTAAAGAGTAAACAAGGAGAAATAAAATAAATGAGAAGTAAGAGTAAAGGCAAAATGGTAAAATGGTAAAATGGGCAAATAAAGATGAAATGAAATAAGGATGGAATTGGAATTGGGTGAATTAGGTTGGGTTGGTTAGGTAGGAAACAGGGTAGGTTTGGTTAGCTTTAGTCGCGTCTGTTGGTTTTGGCGAACTTTCTGTTGTTACTGAAGAGTGTCTTGTTGTGTGATTGTCTCATCTCTCTCTGTGGACCGAGAAAGTCATAAACACAGGTTTTCCATTAAGTTCTATTACTGTAGATATTGTGGTGGTGCAGACTTCCAGGTGGTGAGAAGTGGACCTCACTCTCTGACCGTCCACTTTATCGCTCTGCTACACCCCAACCTCCCTGCTGTATGACCCTATCGCTCCTACCATAAAAGAGCGCTACTGTAGGCAAGAAGGCAGGCGAACGTTCGTCTGACCTAAGTTTCACAGGTGTGTGGCATTGCGGGTTGGAAGGTAGTCGATTCCAACCAGAAAAAAGAGTGTGTTGCTGGGTGCATGACCACCGCCTCAACACACACACTCCGCTGAGATCTGTACACTGGGAGTGACTCTACTCCAGCACGTATTGTTTTGTTTGTAATCCATGCATTGATCAACCAAAATAGAGATTATTATGGGTGAATTTAACTTTATAACTATTGATGAGCTTCAGCAAATGGCCATGTTACTATAAAGGTCGTCAAGAGGATGCAGAGCTGCCTCACTAGTGCTGGGCAGGTTCTGTAGTGAACACATTCTTAAGTCGTGTACTCAGGAGACCATCTTATCTAAAACATCCTGCTTTATAATGCATTCGTCAAGACCTTCACCGTTATTGTCGTGAGTGTTGTAGTGTCGACACGACGGCAGCTGACTCATGACCTCAGTCGACCTGCCTTGACTTGGCAACAGTCAAGTACATCGAGTGTTGAGCGAGTCAGGGGGTGCGAGCATCACTCCTTAGCCTTGATAGTGTGGCGTGTTGAATTTTGAGTATCAACCGCTGTGGTTCTATCTCCCTCCTCCTGCCCGAATGTCTGCCATTTGCTTAAGCAAACACGATCCTATCCGTCCAGGCATGAACCTGCTGCCTGCCAGGATCGGCCGCGTGCAACAGATGTCAGGGATAAACTGCTTCTCCTCCACTGCTTCTCAAGCGGATTTTCTTGCAGGCTCCTTTGCTTTGGCCCAGTTCAGTACAGTACCTGACGCTGTCCTACTCACCCCACAGTGACCTGACTTGTCCCCCAGCTTAGGATTCCCTCCTTGACTATACTCATACCAAGCTCTGTATGTCTTAACCCCCTCTGAGAGTCCAGTCAGTGTGTGTATGAAATAAAGGTGCTGAAAGGTGATCATGTTCCTCTTTCAGTAAGCTTGTTGCACCATTAACGCGGCCCCTCATGTTTCCTCTGTTGATCAGCCTTAGTGTTTTTATTGTACCACCGCGTGATGATCTCACCAGGTGTGTCTCTCACCAAGTATATATTTGTCTTTCTCACGCATTTCTTCACACTTTCTCACTGTCTCTCGTCTCTCTAGTTTGTTCATCCTCATATAAACAAGAGGATGTCTTTTCTCCTTGGGGACACAAATTGATTTCTCTCTCTTGCTTTTGTCATCAGCTGGCATCCTCTTGTGAGAACATTTAGTCTACAGTTCAGGCTTTACACACACACACACACACACACACACACACACACACACACACACACACACACACACACACACACACACACACTGACTCCAAACATTTAACACTTACTCAGAATCACATTTGCACACTTGCTAACACCTTGACTCTCCCGACATTTGTCCTTCCTTCTCTCTTTTCCTTGTGTCTAGGCTTAATCTTGCTTCAGCACTTCCTCTCTTCCCCCCAACTCCTCTCCTTCCTCCTCTCTTCCCCTGCCTTCTCTCTCTTCTCCTCTCTCCTCAACTCTCCTCTCCTTCCTCCTCTCCCCAGCTCTCTCCTTCCTCTCTTCCCTCTTTCTCCTCTTCTCGCTCTCCTACAGCCTCCTCTTCCTTCTCCTCCCCATCATCTCTTCATCCTCTCTCTTCCTAACCTCCTCTCCTTCCTCCTCTCTTCACCAACATTTCTCTCTTCTCCTCTCCTCCAACACTCATCTCCTTTCTCCCTCTCTTCTTTTCTCCCTCCTCCTCTCCTCTTCCCTGCTTGCTCCTCTCCTCCTCTCTTCCCCAACACTCCTCTCCCCTTCCCCCTCTCTCTCCTCTCTCCTCCTCCTTCCACCCCTCTTCTTCTCCCACGCCTCATCTCACCTTTTCCCTTTTCTCTCTTTTCTTTCCTCCCCTCCCTCCTCCCTCCCCTCCCTCCTGTGAGGGTCGGTGTCAGGGGGCTCAAACAGCTCAGGAACACTCAGTAATGTCATTAGAAGCCTCAGCAAGGCTTTTTGGCTTGCCTCTTTTAATGACGCGGTGTGGCTGAGGAAAAATACCCCAGGTAGTGGGGAGGTGACAGTCTCTCTCTCTCTCTCTCTCTCTCTCTCTCTCTCTCTCTCTCTCTCTCTCTCTCTCTCTCTCTCTCTCAGATTTCCCTTTAGCTTGATTTCATTGTCCACCATAGCACTTCCAATGTTAGGGGCTTCGACGTGCTGTGTGTGTGTGAGAGAATCCTCCAAACTGGTCTGGGTTATTTTGGTGCAGGCTATGATTTTCCTGCCTGGCAATGCATAG
>NW_024740791.1:0-3435 GCF_018991925.1 Homarus americanus | reverse complement strand
TTACATACTGTAAAGTGTTAAGAGGATTGTTACATACTGTAAAGTGTTAAGATGATTGTTACATACTGTAAAGTGTTAAGAGGATTGTTACATACTGTAAAGTGTTACGATGATTGTTACATACTGTAAAGTGTAAAGAGGATTGTTACATACTGTAAAGTGTTAAGATGATTGTTACATACTGTAAAGTGTTAAGATCATTGTTACATACTGTAAAGTGTAAAGATGATTGTTACATACTGTAAAGTGTTAAGATGATTGTTACATACTGTAAAGTGTTAAGAGGATTGTTACATACTGTAAAGTGTTAAGAGGATTGTTACATACTGTAAAGTGTTAAGATGATTGTTACATACTGTAAAGTGTTAGGAGGATTGTTACATACTGTAAAGTGTTAAGATGATTGTTACATACTGTAAAGTGTTAAGAGGATTGTTACATACTGTAAAGTGTTAAGAGGATTGTTACATACTGTAAAGTGTCAAGATGATTGTTACATACTGTAAAGTGTTAAGATGATTGTTACATACTGTAAAGTGTTAAGAGGATTGTTACATACTGTAAAGTGTTAAGATGATTGTTACATACTGTAAAGTGTTAAGATGATTGTTACATACTGTAAAGTGTTAAGATGATTGTTACATACTGTAAAGTGTTAAGATGATTGTTACATACTGTAAAGTGTTAAGATGATTGTTACATACTGTAAAGTGTTAAGATGATTGTTACATACTGTAAAGTGTTAAGAGGATTGTTACATACTGTAAAGTGTTAAGAGGATTGTTACATACTGTAAAGTGTTAAGATGATTGTTACATACTGTAAAGTGTTAAGATGATTGTTACATACTGTAAAGTGTTAAGAGGATTGTTACATACTGTAAAGTGTTAAGATGATTGTTACATACTGTAAAGTGTTAAGATGATTGTTACATACTGTAAAGTGTTAAGAGGATTGTTACATACTGTAAAGTGTTAAGATGATTGTTACATACTGTAAAGTGTTAAGAGGATTGTTACATACTGTAAAGTGTTAAGAGGATTGTTACATACTGTAAAGTGTTAAGATGATTGTTACATACTGTAAAGTGTTAAGATGATTGTTACATACTGTAAAGTGTTAAGAGGATTGTTACATACTGTAAAGTGTTAAGATGATTGTTACATACTGTAAAGTGTTAAGATGATTGTTACATACTGTAAAGTGTTAAGAGGATTATTACATACTGTAAAGTGTTAAGAGGATTGTTACATACTGTAAAGTGTTAAGAGGATTGTTACATACTGTAAAGTGTTAAGAGGATTGTTACATACTGTAAAGTGTTAAGAGGATTGTTACATACTGTAAAGTGTTAAGATGATTGTTACATACTGTAAAGTGTTAAGAGGATTGTTACATACTGTAAAGTGTTAAGAGGATTGTTACATACTGTAAAGTGTTAAGAGAATTGTTACATACTGTAAAGTGTTAAGATGATTGTTACATACTGTAAAGTGTTAAGAGGATTGTTACATACTGTAAAGTGTTAAGATGATTGTTACATACTGTAAAGTGTTAAGAGGATTGTTACATACTGTAAAGTGTTAAGAGGATTGTTACATACTGTAAAGTGTTAAGAGGATTGTTACATACCGTAAAGTGTTAAGATGATTGTTACATACTGTAAAGTGTTAAGAGGATTGTTACATACTGTAAAGTGTTAAGAGGATTGTTACATACTGTAAAGTGTTAAGATGATTGTTACATACTGTAAAGTGTTAAGATGATTGTTACATACTGTAAAGTGTTAAGAGATTGTTACATAAAGTGTTAAGATGATTGTTACATACTGTAAAGTGTTAAAGATGATTGTTACATACTGTAAAGTGTTAAGATGATTGTTACATACTGTAAAGTGTTAAGATGATTGTTACATACTGTAAAGTGTTAAGAGGATTGTTACATACCGTAAAGTTAAGATGATTGTTACATACTGTAAAGTGTTAAGATGATTGTTACACTGTAAAGTGTTAAGATGATTGTTACATACTGTAAAGTGTTAAGAGGATTATTATACTGTAAAGTGTTAAGATGATTGTTACATACTGTAAAGTGTTAAGATGATTGTTACATACTGTAAAGTGTTAAGATGATTGTTACATACTGTAAAGTGTTAAGAGGATTGTTACATACTGTAAAGTGTTAAGATGATTGTTACATACTGTAAAGTGTTAAGAGGATTGTTACATACTGTAAAGTGTTAAGAGGATTGTTACATACTGTAAAGTGTTAAGAGGATTGTTACATACTGTAAAGTGTTAAGATGATTGTTACATACTGTAAAGTGTTAAGAGGATTGTTACATACTGTAAAGTGTTAAGAGATTGTTACATACTGTAAAGTGTTAAGATGATTGTTACATACTGTAAAGTGTTAAGGATTGTTACATGTAAAGTGTTAAGATGATTGTTACATACTGTAAAGTGTTAAGAGGATTGTTACATACTGTAAAGGTGTTAAGATGATTGTTACATACTGTAAAGTGTTAAGAGGATTGTTACATACTGTAAAGTGTTAAGAGGATTGTTGCATACTGTAAAGTGTTAAGATGATTGTTACATACCGTAAAGTGTTAAGATGATTGTTACATACTGTAAAGTGTTAAGAGGATTGTTACATACTGTAAAGTGTTAAGATGATTGTTACATACTGTAAAGTGTTAAGAGGATTGTTACATACTGTAAAGTGTTAAGATGATTGTTACATACTGTAAAGTGTTAAGATGATTGTTACATACTGTAAAGTGTTACGAGGATTGTTACATATTGTAAAGTGTTAAGATGATTGTTACATACTGTAAAGTGTTAAGATGATTGTTACATACTGTAAAGTGTTAAGAGGATTGTTACATACTGTAAAGTGTTAAGATGATTGTTACATACTGTAAAGTGTTAAGATGATTGTTACATACTGTAAAGTGTTAAGAGGATTGTTACATACTGTAAAGTGTTAAGAGGATTGTTACATACTGTAAAGTGTTAAGATGATTGTTACATACTGTAAAGTGTTAAGATGATTGTTACATACTGTAAAGTGTTAAGAGGATTGTTATATACTGTAAAGTGTTAAGAGGATTGTTACATACTGTAAAGTGTTAAGATGATTGTTACATACTGTAAAGTGTTACGAGGATTGTTACATACTGTAAAGTGTTAAGAGGATTGTTACATACTGTAAAGTGTTAAGATGATTGTTACATACTGTAAAGTGTTAAGATGATTGTTACATACTGTAAAGTGTTAAGAGAATTGTTACATACTGTAAAGTGTTAAGATGATTGTTACATACTGTAAAGTGTTAAGATGATTGTTACATACTGTAAAGTGTTAAGAGGATTGTTACATACTGTAAAGTGTTAAGAGGATTGTTACATACTGTAAAGTGTTAAGAGGATTG
>NW_024740790.1:0-27788 GCF_018991925.1 Homarus americanus | reverse complement strand
AGGGTTATGAAAAACTGCGAAGTGAATAACAGAACATATGGGATTAATCTACTAGAACCCAGCCCAAGGACCCCCTCTAAACTCCACTTTTACTTGGCAACAACTATGTTGTGCAAAAATAACATCTAATTTATGATGGCATGCAATAATTAATACTTAAGAGAAATAGAGAAAAGTTGTCGCTTGCTAATGTCCATTCAAAATACTATTCAAATTCTCCTCTCTCACACTACACAGCTCTTCCTCTGAGTAAAATTTTTAGGGAAAAAACCAGGTATAATAATAATCAGTCCAAAAAGTTAGATATGCATGACATTGCTTGATTCTCAGACCAGGGAATATTTTTATTAATGTCATATATTTTTTTATTAAAAGATAAATATTATATTTACCAGAATAAACTTACATCTAAATTTAATGCAAAAATCTATGATGTTTATATTCAAGAATTCCAGCAATGTAATTATATTCTGCCGATACTGCATGAATTTATGAAAACAACATCTTGAAGCATAAAAAAAAAATTTTCCGGACACTATCTGTCAATCAAAAGCATCTACCTTGCCTTCCAACCGCGTGGTCAGTCCCAACCTCCCACCCCCCCACCAATCCTCCATTCAAGAGTTTTTAACATTTAGCATTAAATAATAATCTCAGATTAGTTAGGGATAATATAACTGACATTGCTGGACTTTGTAAGACCAGGAATATTTGAATATAAATGTCACATATTTGGACAAAAGATAACATACTGTTTTCCAGAGAACAATTCTATCTAAAATTGTATGTTTAATGCAAAATATATGTTGTTTATATTCAAATGATCACCAAATTATATATTCCCAGCAATGTAAAATTTAGATCAACGCAATTTGTATGAATTTATGAAACAACATTCAGTTAATAAAAAAAATTAATTTCACGGGGTAATGATGGTCTGTCGGTCGGTCCCTCCCTCTCAATTTCCACCAAACTTAAAGTGATGTGATAAATCACTCAAATTTTAATAAATAATACCCTCAAACTAAAGTTAGATAATATATCTGATATCATGTTGATTCCTTTGTAAGACCAGGAATATTTTGAATATAAAATGCTTCATAATAAAGATAACATAATTATTTAGAGAGAACAATTTTATCTAAAATATCATAAAGTTAAGATAAAATTTTTACTACAACATAGTTGTGTGTCACAAAAAGTGGAGTGGGGGTCGCCCGGTCTCTATTTCAATTAATCCCATATGTTATGTTGTTATTTATTCACTTCAGCGTTTCTCACTTTCCATATTAATAGTGAAGTTGACTAATATATATATATATATATATATATATATATATTATTACCCCGCTTTACACGGTTTCACTTTCCGCGATTTCTCATTTACGCTGTGCCTTGCCAGAACCGGACTTTCACTTTCCGCCGTGCATCTACTCATATACGCGTGAAGTATAATTATTTTTTTTATTTAGCTCATAAAATTCATACAAATTACCCGGCCAGAATATAATTTACATTGCTGGAATTCTTACAATATGATGATCATTTTGAATATAAACATCATGGATTTTGCATTAGACATACAAATTTTAGATCTAATGTAATAATTTGGTTTACACAAAGCAAATATTTTATCGTTAGTGCAAAATATATGAAGTTTACATTCAAAATATTCCCTGACCTGCAAGGAATCTAGAAATGTCAATTATATTATCCTAACTTTAGTCTGGGTTATTATTTATTACTAAAAATGTAAATATACTATTTTCCCAATTGCTTCTCTGGTAGGGAGGGAAGGTGGGGGGTGGGGGGTAGGAAGGGAGGGAGGGCGGAGGTGGGGTATTTTGATTGACAGATAGTGTCCTTGAAGAATATTTCTTTGTTTATTTAATGAAGATATATGTTTTAGCTCATAAAATTCATACAAATTACCCGGCCAGAATATAATTTACATTGCTGGAATTCTTACAATATGATGATCATTTTGAATATAAACATCATGGATTTTGCATTAGACATACAAATTTTAGATCAAATGTAATAATTTGGTTTACACAAAGCAAATATTTTATCTTTTGTGCAAAATATATGAAGTTTACATTCAAAATATTCCCTGACCTGCAAGGAATCCAGAAATGTCAATTATATTATCCTAACTTTAGTCTTAGGTATTATTTATTACTTAAAGTTAAAATCTAGTTTTTCACCCAACATTTCTCTGGTAGGGAGGGAAGGTGGGGGGGGAGGGTTGACCACCCCACCATTCAAGCAAGTAAGTGAAGAATATTTTTTATTAACTGAAGATATTTGTTTTAGCTCATAATATTCATACAAATTACTGGACCAGAATATAATTTACATTGCTGGAATTCTTACAATATGATGATCATTTTGAATATAAACATCATGGATTTTGCATTAGACATACAAATTTTAGATCTAATGTAATAATTTGGTTTACACAAAGCAAGTATTTTATCTTTTGTGCAAAATATATGAAGTTTACATTCAAAATATTCCCTGACCTGCAACGAATCCAGAAATGTCAATTATATTATCCTAACTTTAGTCTGAGGTATTATTTATTACTTAACGTTAAAATCTAGTTTACCCAACATTAATTCGACTAATAAAGTCTGTTTAGCTGATTGTCCGAATTAACCGATTTAGGGGTTAATATCGCATTATATTTCAAAGTCATTGTTTTCGTCACGATTTTATCCCACTTTCCACTGTAATACGTACGTAATTTCAGCAAAAATATTACATTTCCGTGAATGTATTATATCAAGCACAGTATGAATAGAATATCATTGTAATATAACAGTATTTTAACCGAAAACTATTAAAAAAACGAATAACATCTCAAGAACATCGGAAGCTTAGGTAAAGTCTTTTGTTTTCGTCATGTATTTTATCCTATTTTACATTGAAATACATCACGTTTCAGCAAAACTACTATTTATTTCCGAGAATATATTCATTCAGGCGCAGTTTAGGTAAAATATACGTGTGATGTAACAGTTTTTTAACTGAAAACGATTCGAAAAACCCATACCCTCTAGCCCTGTTCAAGGAGAGGACTGGGAGAAGCTGTTTGGTGCTGCAGACGATGATAAGGAAAATGATTTGGATGGATTTTAATGAAAATATTCAGAAATATGGTATCATAGTATTTATTCAAGTCAATTAGGACAGAATATTATTGTAATACAACAGTTTTTTAACTGAAAACCAATCGAAAAGCGATTACGGTAACATCTTTTGAACGAAAGAAAGCGAGTCATTGTTTTCGTCACGATTTTATCCCACTTTCCACTAATACGTACGTCATTTCAGCAAAAATATTACATTTCTGTAATATAACAGTATTTTAACCAAAACTATTAAAAAAGCAGTAACTTCTCTTGAACGCCGGAAGGTTGGTAAAATCTTTTTTTTTCGTCATGTATTTTATCCTATTTTACATTGAAATACATCCGTTCAGCAAACTACTATTTATTTCGAATATATTCATTCAGGCGCAGTTTAGGTAAAATATCGTGTGATGTAACAGTTTTTAACGAAAACGATTAACACTTGTACCGTCTAGCTGATTGATACTCAACAGCTGGTGGTGCGTCATCGTCATTATGTAAACAATCACGAGGTTGAAGTAGATTACCGAGTATTATATTACGTGTAAATATCGAAAAAGTTTTTATTACGGTATTTTTTGTAGATCAATGAGAACTGTGATAATTCGATGTGATATGAAGTTATTCCTGTGCTAAGAACTTCAAAATAGACTACTGAAAACACATTGTAAGGTAATCTAGCCTATTGTAAGTTGGTGAGCTTCATTTGCTGAAGGAACTGCACAACTTTTCATTACTAATTGGTACATATTTACGTTTCCATTGTTTACTGGCAGTAAATAAATATTTTTCATGTCTGAAGCTAAGTTGCATCTCCCCACACTAGTGGTGATGTTACATTTAACCAAAAAGATGCTGGTGTTTTATCCCAGCAGTGGGTGAACCAGCATTTTAGATTAAGGTCGCGGAGTAATATTCCTAAAAAAAAAAAAGTTCGTTCAGATTTTGTCGAATTATCCGAACCGATTAAAGGGGTCGAATTAACGAGGGTCGACTGTATGTATATAGCAACCCACTTAACGCAGTCAATAGAACCCAGAGGGTCCCGTGTTATGAAATACAAGTATGAACAACAGAACATATGGGATTAATTCCCAGAAGCCAGCCCGACCCCCAAACTCCACTTTTGAAGACACATAACTATGTTGTAGTAAAATAAAATCTTAATTTTATGATGGTACATGCACACAATTAATACTGAAGAGAAATAGAAATACAGTCGCAAGTTAATGTCCATTCAAATAATGGACTCAACTCCCTCCTCTTCTCACACTACACTGCTGGCTCTTCCTCTCTGGAAATTTTTGGGGAAACCACTAAATTTTAATAAATAATACCTCAAACTAAAGTTAGGATAATACAATTGACATTGCTGGATTCCTTGTAAGACCAGGAATATTTTGAATATAAATGTCATATATTTTGTGACAAAGATAACATATTTACTAGAAAAACTTTATCTAAAATTTGTATGTCTAATGCAAAATATATGATGTTTATATTCAAAATGATCACTATATAAGAATTCCAGCAATGTAAATTATATTCTGGCCGGGTAATTTGTAATGAATTTTATGAGCTAAAACAAATATCTTCAGTTAATAAAAAATATTCTTCAAGACACTATCTGTCAATCAAAGTACCCCACCTTGCCTCTCTTCCAACCGCACGGTCAGTCCAAACCCTACCCCTACCCCCACCCCCCACCAATCGTCCCTTCAAGAGAAAGAGTGGGTAAAAAATAAATTTTAACATTTTGTATTAAATAATACCTCAGATTAAAGTTAGGATAATATAATTGACATTGCTGGATTCCTTGTAAGACCAGGAATATTTTGAATATAAATGTCATATATTTTGCACAAAAGATAACATATTTACTAGAAAACATTTTATCTAAAATTTGTATGTCTAATGCAAAATATATGATGTTTATATTCAAAATAATCATCAAATTAAGAATTCCAAGTATGAAATTATATTCTGACCGAGTAATTTGTATGAATTTTATGAGCCTAAAACAAATATTTTCAGTTAATAAAAAAAATATTCTTCACGGGTAACAGATGGTCGGTCAGTCCTCCCTCCCCACCCCCACCAACCGTCCCAAGGAGATGTGTGGAAAACCACTAAATTTTAATAAATAATACCTCAAACTAAAGTTAGGATAATATAATTGACATTGCTGGATTCCTTGTAAGACAGGAAATATTTTGATAAATGTCATATATTTTGCACAAAGATAACATATTTACTAGAGAAAACATTTTATCTAAAATTTATGTGTAATGCAAAATATATGATGTTTATATTCAAAATGATCACCAAATTATAAGAATTCCAGCAATGTAAATTATATTCTGGCCGAGTAATTTGTATGAATTTTATGAGCTAAAACAGGCAGTCAGGCAGGGTGGCGGTGGTGCAAATCTAAAAATAGCGTCTCGAGCGGACACTCACCGCGTATATGGGAAAAATCCGTGTTAAGTGAAAGTTCAGCTCTGGCGAGGCACGCTATATGATAAACGCACGTTAAGTGAAACCCGCGATAGCGAGGTAATACTGTATGTGTATGTGTGTGTGTATATATATATATATATATATATATATATATATATATATATATATATATATATATACTATATATTCAAGCTTATAAGACGAAATTTGAACATAAAAATCTGCCCAAAGTTAGGGGTCGTCTTAAGCAACAAATATAAAATTCTTACATCTTAAATATTGTGTCAAGAGTGGTGATGGAAACATCAAGCCACTCACAAAGTCCTACCAGTAATTATTTTATACTGAAACTTACGTTAAGTGCTGGATTCAAAATTAAGATTACCGGTATATTAAAATAATAAAATGTATTATAAACCTGTCTAACATACCCTGTAATAAACAAAGCTATCATCACACACCCTCCCCACGCCCCCATTTGCCAGTGAGAGACAAGAAAGGAAAAGTGACCCGAGATTGGGCTATTTTAACGTGGAGGTGGTCAGTAATGCATACAGCACGGGTATATTTACTCATAATAATATTTATCTCCTATAAATAATTGATTTAAATTTTATTTTTACAAAGAATATTCAGTAAATGAGTTCATTAATTCTTGAAACTATCGACGTTAATTACAGACGCTCAAGTGACGTCACTAGTGTTTACACTACACCAGCGGGTAACATTTGATGCCATTACTAAGTTAGATTGGCCTTATTTTAAGTAAGTAACTATAAATAAATACAAAAAATTAAAAAAAAGATCAAAACTGAAAAAATATACTGTATGTATGTTGTGTTGTCAAAGTTAGAGGAACAATTCAAACTGCAATTGTGTGTAAATGAGGCAGAAAGTATGTATGTATGTATGTATGTATGTATGTATGTGTGTGTGTGTGTGTGTGTGTGTGTGTGTGTGTGTGTGTGTGTGTGTGTGTGTGTATGTGTGTGTGTGTGTGTGTGTTGTATGTATGTATGTATGTATGTATGTATGTATGTATGTATATGTATAGTATGTATGTATATATATATATATATATATATATATATATATATATATATATATATATATATATGTATGTATGTTTTGTGTGTGTGTGTGAAATATATATATATATATATATATATATATATATATATATATATATATATATATATATATATATATATATATTTGTGTAATAAATGTATGTAGTAAGTACGTAATATTTTTTCACTCAAATCCTAATGAAACACTACTGGAGAACATTCCTTTGTCGCAAAACAGTTTATAAATTTAAGAAAATAATTACAGTGTGTTTAATATATTACAGTATATTATAAATAAATAAATAAACAAATAATTCGGTAAATCTATTTCAAGTAAATGGAAAATAAGCAAACAAATGTTATTTACCAAGAGCTTCCGTCTGGCTCAGGGTGAGATGGAGGGGAGATAACAAGGCTATTTATAGCCCGTCTGAAGTGGCCAGTACCCTAATGCACCATAAATAATTCATTGAACATTCATTTGTTGTACATAGTATATTCAGTATATATATATATATATATATATATATATATATATATATATATATATATATATATATATATATATATATATATATATATATATATATATATATATATAAATATGTTTGTGTAATAAATGTATGTAGTAAGAACATACCGGTAACCTTTTTCACTTAAATCCTAATGAAACACCACAATTAGAATACGGTGGTTGCTGTTGAACCACCTGTTGTATAAATAGTCGGAACACAGTCACACCACGGAGACGAGGGAACACTCCCACCACCGGTCGTCCGTACAAATGAAAGAAAATACTAGCAGTGTGTTTAATACGTTACAATATATTATAAATAAATAAATAAACAAATAAATCGGTACACTGTAAATCCATTTCAAGTAAATGGAAAAATTTTACTCGACACCGACATTAGTTCCAGTTACCGGTATATAGCAGACGCTTCAGTGACGTCACTAGTGTTTACACTACACCAGCGGGAAACATTTGATGACATTACTTGAAGTGAATTGGCCTTATTTTAAAAAACCAAGGATGGTTGGGAGAGGACTACTGAGTCAGTGGGTAAGTGTCACATTTGGGGTACTGGTCTTATACAGCAAATAGAGCTCAAAAGCTACTTTTTAAATGGAAATTTGGGGGGGCCGTCTTATGCACCCCGACGCCTTATAGGCCGAGATATACGGGTATATGTAACGATTAGGAATTTACTGGACTTTGATTTCCTCACTTGACTTGGGGTTTATTAAAATTAATAGCTGGTAATGGCAGTGGAAGCGCCCCTTTGAGAAAAAATCGAACCAGCACAAGAACATAAATCTACTAAACAAATGAATTATCCATGATGACCCGTGGAAGGATGGCGTCTGTGACTGGGATGAATAGAGACACACTGTAAAATTTAGAATACTTATATTCCCTCAACACTAAACACAATCAAATAATGGTACACAATAAGCACCTCTTAGCAAACTTAAGAAACACTACTCCTAAGGAATAAAAAGTTATACATGATATAGAATTATTAAAACACAGGCAACAATAAATTTGAAGTATTAAGAAATGTTGCTTGCACATGACACCTGGTATGGGGCTTTCACAAAATATCAGTCACTAGGAAATGAAACAGCAAAAAATAAGAAATTAATACTCTACAATATGAATAGGCCTTAGGGGCTTTCCAACAAAATAATATCAGTCACTGAGAAATGGTAATAAAAAATAAGAAATTAAATACTCTACAATAGGTAGGCCTTAGGAGTTTCAACAAACATACTTTTACCCCAACAGATGCACACTTCCTAACCCTAACTAACCTACTCTGAGGAACAAGGTTATACCTGAGATCAAGGGTATGAAGAACAATTAGATGCATTAAAAAGAATCAAATCACAGCATCCGCTCTGGTTCCCTTGACGGCACAACCATTCAAAAACAATACTATCAAAATTATTTAGGACTATTATTAAACTACCACCGTCAAGAATAATATCAGTCTGAGAATGGTGGTAACTACACCCGTAATAAAGGAAGATAAAATGTTCTCTAGGTATCTCCCTCAGAGTCCTAGACTCACGGTCTTTCGAATGTGACCATTAATATACTCAGATAGCCTCGAGTGTGTACTCTGATGCGTCCATGGGCAGGAAGAGAGTGAGCCAATCAGGCCTTGTGCAGTTGAAGGAGCTTTAGCTTCCGTTAAGCAAGAGGTTTCACTAGCGGCCGGGATGTGGTGTATGTGAGCCGGCGTCAGCTGGAGCACCCAGGCGGCTAGATTCCCTCGAAGATCCTTTGTTGCCCGCTAAGCAGTGACAGGCCTACTCTGAGTCGGTCAGCGTGTCGCCACCCTCAATCATCAGCAGTCTCAAGCGGCAGTCAATCTCTGCCAGTCAGCTCCGGTCAACTCAGTCAGAAATTAGGTTCTGGCGGAGCACAAATGAACTCACTGTTAGCTCTAGTTAACTTTTACCACTGCCCTATAAACCCTGTCCGAGATTGAATAGAGACTTACTTGTTATACTGCCATAAGCGCCTTTGGGTGACTAGGCGCGTGTGACTATTTCTGCGACGACGCGGGATATATCTGTGTGTAGAATGCTTCGCGTGAGTCTATGGTAATCGCGTCTCCTCTAGTAGCTTAGGTCTAAAGTGACATATTTTTCCCGCCTGACTAATAACTCCTTAGGACACCCGTAACATTATTCCAGACTGATAGCGATATAATAATTTCAAATTCAATAATAATGATCCCTTACTTCATGAATCGCATCGTATTAATTCGGTAAGTGCATTTAATATCATATGAGCCCTAGTTCATAATCTCTGCATGTATGAGCAAACTGGCGCTCTCTCCCTCAGATGACCTTGAACACTCAGTATAAGCTAATGGCAGGGCATTTGAAATTACTCTGAAATTTCTGAATATTACAATCGACCCCTAAAAAAAGACAGCACTGTCCTCATGTGCTGAAAACATCCTCTGACCCCCCTAAGAATTTTGTTTCCTAAGGACTGCATCTCCACCCCTTTAGCGTGCTAAATGCATTTGTCTTCTCTTCTCTCCCTTTTCTCTCCGCTAACTTACTCGACCCCCTAAAAAACAGCACTGCCCTCATGTGCTGAGAACATATCTGACCCCCTAAAGACTGATTTCTAAGGACACCATCTTGCCCCACACTAGCATAGCATTCCCGTCTTCTCTTACTCTCCTTTCTCCCTTCAACACTTTCGACCCCCCAAAAAAACAGCACTGCCCCTCATGTGCTGAGAGGACAACAATTCCACCTTCAACTCAGCCACTATTCCACTGCAGCTAGCAACTCCATTTCTTCTAGCCCAACTCAAACCAACAGAACATCCACGCTCCCTTTTGCCTGGCCCTTAACTAGAAACCAATGTCAAAAGTATACCAGCCCAGCTCTTGCTTATGCTTTCTCCTTTTTTGCCTGGCCCTTAACTAGAGAACCAATGTCAAAATTAATACCAGCCCAAAACAAACATGCTCTCCTTTGGCCTGGCCCTTGAACTAAGAGGAACCAGTGTCAAAAAAATACTCAGTCCAAAACAAACATGCTCTCCTTTGCCTGGCCCTTGAACTAAGAGGAACCAGTGTCAAAAAAAATACACAGTCCAAAACAAACATGCTCTCCTTTTGCCTGGCCCTTGAACTAAGAGGAACCAGTGTCAAAAAAATACACAGTCCAAAACAAACATGCTCTCCTTTTGCCTGGCCCTTGAGCTAAGAGGAACCAGTGTCAAAACAATACACAGTCCAAAACAAACATGCTCTCCTTTTGCCTGGCCCTTGAGCTAAGAGGAACCAGTGTCAAAAAAATACTCAGTCCACGTCTCCGAACCTCATGCCGGCAGACCAACCCTCTGACAATGTACCAGTCCATATTAGTGAGGCCCTGGACATTACAACCGTACTCTCAATCCCGCTCATGACAGCAACTCAATCCCGCTCATGACAGCAACCACTACTCAACGCACATCTCTGACCTAACCATCTCTCCAATCCCCTCTGCCCTACTCACAACTCCTCCAACTCACCCCCTACAACCTGCCTTTTCTCATTACCATGCACCCTAAACTGTAATCGGTCGGCTTCATCTTGTCTCTCAGCTGGAGGGCTCGATCAACCTCTCTGAACTACTTACGTACCCCTATATTTCCCACTTGGACCTCACACTTCCTTGACTGCTGGACGTGTGCCTGACATTCACCCCTTGTTTCCTCCCTGAACCGTTGAATGTGTGCCTGAGACTCCCACTTGAACCTGTTTACCTGTGCTTGATAATCCCTCTTTAGGTCTCCGAACTCCTCTCTCAGCTGTACCAAGGTCCCGCGGCCGTCTCTCTTCCTCCTCATACACATCTCTACTGTCAAGCCTAACCAACTCAGTCCGGGCACAAGGATGAGCATCAGTGCGAGTTCAATCCCTACCATTACTAACCAACACATGATGGCGTTCATTATCCCAACCACAGTACTATCAGTCACGACATTAAAAACTACGCTCTGCTACCATTTGTAACCGGTCGGAATTTACTGGACTTTAATTTCTCACTTGACTTGGGGTTTATTAAAAATTAATAGATGGTAATGGCAGTGGAAGCGCCCCTTTGAGAAAAATCCCGAACCAGCACAAGAACACTTAAATCTACTAAACAAAATGAATTGTCCGTGACCCGTGGAAGGATAGCGTCTGTGACTGGGATGAATGAGACACACTGTAAAATTTAGACACTTATATTCCCTCCAACACTACAAACACAATCAAATAATGGTACACCAATATGCGCACCTCTTAACTTAAACTTAAAACTCTACTCTGAGGAATAAAAGTTATACATGATATAGAAATTGTTAGAAACTCAGGCAACAATAAATTTGAAGTATTAAGAAATGTTGCTTGCACACATGAAACAGGCCTTAAGGGCTTTCACAAAATAATATCAGTCACTTAGGAAATGGTATTAAAAAATAAGAAATTAAATACCCTACAATGAATTGGCCTTAGGGCTTTCAACAAAATAATATCAGTCACTGAGGAAATGGTAATAAAAATTAAGAAATTAAATACTCTACAATGAATAGGCCTTAAGGGCTTTCAACAAAATAATAGCACCCCAACAGATGCACACTTCCTAACCTAACTTAACCACTACTCTGGGGAACAAGGTTATACCTGAGATCAGAATTATGAAGAACAATTAGATGCATTAAAAGAATCAAATCACAGCATCACTCTGGTTCCACTTAATGGCACAAACATTCAAAAACAATACTATCAAAATTATTTAGGACTATTTAACTACACACGTCAAGATAATATCAGTCTGAGGAATGGTGTTAACTACACCCGTAATAAGGAAGATAAAATGTTCCTCTAGGTATCTCCTAGAGTCCTAGACTCACGGTCTCAGTGTGTGACCATTAATATACTCAGATAGCCTCAGTGTACTCCCAGTGCGTCCATGGGCAGGAAGAGAGTGAGCCAATCAGACCTTGTGCAGTTGAGAGGAGCTTTAGCTTCCCGTTAGCAAGAGGGTTTCACTAAGCGGCTCGGGACATGTGGTGTTGTGAGCCGACGTCAGCTGGGCACCCAGACGGCTAGATTCCCTCAAGAGATCCTTTGGTACCCCGCTAAACAGTGACAGGCCTACTCTGATCGGTCCAATGGCGACAATCGCCACCCTCAATCATCAACGGCAGTCTCAAACGGCAGTCAATCTCTCGCAGTCAAACTCCGGTCAACTCCGGTCAACTCCAGTCAAGTGGGTTCTGACGGAAACCCTGAAATGAACTCACTGTTAGCTCTAGTTTACTTTACCACTGCCCTATCTAACCCTGTCTGAGATCGCATGAGACTTACTTGTTATACGGCAATAGCGCAACACAGGTGACTAGGCCACGTGACTATTTCTGTGACAGACGCGCAGGGACGTCTTGTTTTGTATGAATCCTCCCCGCGACTGAGAACCAGCCAGCGTCGCGTCCTCTCAAGGCGTTAGCTTAGGCCTACGTGACATATTTTCCGCCTAACTAATAACTCCTTGGGACACCCGTAACATTATTCAGACTGATAAACGATCTATAATAATTTCAAATTCAATAATAGTCCCTTACTTCATGAATCGCATCATTATTAATTCGGTAAATTACATTTAATATCATATAGGCCTAGTTCCGCAATCTCTCGCTATGAGCAGGCAGCGCTCTCTCCCCTCAGATGACCTTGAACGCTCAGTATCGCTAATGGCGGGGCATTTGAAATTACTCTGAAATTTCTGAATATTACATATATATATATATATATATATATATATATATATATATATATATATATATATATATATATATATATATATATATATATATATATATATATATATATATATATATATATATATTTCATGTAACCACAATGAACGTGGAAAAGATAAATCTTGATAAAATCACACGGAAATGGAAACAACAAGTACCTTAGTTCGTCTTTATTCAAGACATCTTCTGGAGGCAACTGGATTACATGGACAGAGAGAGGCTAAATATACAGGGTGACCTAAAAACATGAGGTCAGGTCATAATGATGACATCCACTAATCCCCACCAACACAACCGAGGAGCTTAAGAGAAGGGTGGTGGCGTGACTAACAGGTCAGGTCAGAAAAAGGGACCCACAAAAATAACTGTCATACATCAAGATCAAAGGTTTTCAAAGAATTTTTAACCTTGGGCCACTGACAAATAAATTTATGTAACATATCAGTTTTGAACTGCCTTGTTAGTTCATGTTAGGAATAATAATCACCCATTGCTTGGAAAAAAGCTTAAAAGTATTCAAATCATCTTGTGTCACAGAAAGACTTCTGGTTGAAGCTAGTTTGATTAAGGAATTAAAATCAATAAACCTTAGTGATGAGTCAGTTCAAAAATAAACAGTATATATATATATATATATATATATATATATATATATATATATATATATATATATATATATATATATATATATATATATATATATATATAATATATATATATATATATATATATTATATATATATAATATATATACATGACCTCGTTAACGAACTCAATCCGTCCAGAAGATCGTTAGTTAACCAAAAGTTAGATAACGAAACCATTGTTTCAATGGGTTTGGGTAGTGGTTCAGCTCACCAAAATTTCCTAAATTCAACAAAAATGGAAGAAAAGTTCACTTACTTTGAGGTTTGTATGTAGAAGGCTCCTGGATGATGATGAGATGTGCATTTGAAGTGGGAGGTGGAGGAGGAGAAGGGAGAAGAGAAGGCATTGGGGTGGAAGAGAAGTCACCCCATGGCACCATTTCACCCATAAAATTTTAGTTCTCTTGGTGTATTTCAAGATTATTTTCTTTAAATCAACACTGCACTGCATTATATATTGTCAATATGTAAAATGAATTTCAAAATGACCAATAATTTGCTTTGGAAACACAGAAAAAAGCATTTAGTTGAAGAGAGTCTCAAGCAAGATGTTACCTCCAGTGAAACAGAGAGAGACTAAGCCTGTTTGCTGTGTTAGAAGCTGGATGCAGCGCATTAAACTAGTCACTTTACCTTCAATTATGTTCATTAATGTTAAAATGACTAAAAATTGAATATTAAACTTTTAAAATTATTGAATAGTATAAACTTCTTGATATTTACTAAAATAGTAAGGAATTTAAGCCCTAGAACCGATTAATGTATTGCGGACTGATACTAAAGCTGGTTCGGTCAGTGCTAGCGAAAACATGTTGAGGTCGGTTAAGTAGAAATTAATCAACTTGTTTGTTAACCAAATTGAAGATCCATGGAAGGCAGTTAGTTAACCGAAATTTCGTTAACCAGGCATTAATTAAACGAATTGTATATATATATATATATATATATATATATATATATATATATATATATATATATATATATATATATATACACACATATACAGTGTATATATATATATGCAAATTGTATACAGTGACCCTCGTTAGCGAACTCAATCCTTCTAGGGTGGGTCGTTAGTTAACGAAACCATTGTTTCAATGGGTTTTTGAGTAGTGGTCCCAGCTCACCGAAAATTTCCTAAATTCAAAAAAAATGGTGAAAAGTTCACTTACTTTGAGGTGTGTAGAAGGCTCCTGGATGATGATGATGATGATGGGAATTAGAATGGGGGTGGAGGAGAAGAAGGAAGAAAAAGGCATTGGGGTGGAAGAGGTCACCCCATGGCACCATTTCATCCATAAAATTTTAGTTCTCTTGGTGTATTTCAAGATTATTTTCTTTAAATCAACACTGCACTGCATTATATTACATATATTACATACATACATATATATTATTATAGCCATATTATTACATACACATACATATTGTTATATTATTATTATTACATACATACATATTAAAGTTACATATATTATTACATACATATTACATATTATTATATTGTTAGTTACATACATATTACATATATTATTATTACATACAATATATATTATAAATATTATATATTATTATTATTACATATACATACATATATTATTATACATGTATTATTACATACAGTATATATACATATATATGTATATATATATATACATATATACATATTATATTATTATTACAATATATATAATATATATATATATATATTATATATATTATATATAATATATAACATATATATATATATATATTATTATTATTACAATATATATATATTATTATTATTACATATATATATATTATATCATATATATATACATATTATTACATATTATTATTACATAATATATATTACATATTATATATTATTACCCCGTATATTATTATTATTATTACATATTATTATTATTATTATATATACTGTGTATATTATTATTATTGTTGCTATATATATATATATATATATATATATATATATATATATATATATATATATATAACTATATATATATATATATATATATATATATATATATATATAACTATATATATATCTATATATATATATATATATATATATATATATCTATATATATATAACTATATATATATATATATATATATATATAACTATATATATATATATATATATATATATATATATATATATATATATATATATATATATATATATATATATATATATATATATATATATATATATATATATATATATATATATATATACACAGTGGTAGCGGAAAGTTTGGGCGCAAAATTACAGGCGCCCAAACTTTCCGCTATTATCAAAACATACGATAAATACCAATTTCCGCCCAAACCTTTTGCTATATTTCAATGCTAGGGTTTGTACCGCTATTTAGGCGAGACAATACGCACGACTTGGCAGCTCTGATTAGTCGCTTCAGTGAGCACGTGGGTGCAGTGTGTAAACTTCTCTCACGCGGACTAGTCGTTTTTTTGCGTTTTTTTCTGTTTGTGCCTCAATATCTCTGTAATGGGAAGTGGTAAAGAGCTGGGAAGAGACACAATTGTTGCTATTATAACCCCCTATAAGGAGGGTTATAAGTGTAAAGATATAGCCACTCGTGTGGGAATAGGAGTGCAGCAAGTTCAAAAGTGGATCAAGAAATTTAGAGACGGCGGAGGTGAGGATATTCCTACCCCCAAGCCTCGCTCTGGTAGGCCAAGGAAAATACAAAATCGTACTTCCAAGGTTATAAAGAGGCAGTTGGATAAAAATCCAACACTCACAGCTCGAAAACTGAAGGAAAATAACCCTGCACTGCTCCAGGACGCATTTCTGATCATTTACTCAAAGATTTACAATATCGCAGTTGTTGTGCTAAAGTTCTTCCCCTCTTAAGTGCAAAAAATGTATGGGATCGCATTGCTTTTAGCAAGAAATATAAGGATTGGACCCTAGAAGACTGGGAACAAGTCTTGTGGAGTGATGAGTCAACGTTTGTGGTGTCGTCTGGCTGCAGGTCCAAGCGTGTCAGGCGTCCCAAAGGATCGGACCCAAATGACCCCCGCTACACAGCTAAAGTTGTAAAGCATGCTCCAAGTGTTATGGTGTGGGGATGCTTTGCATTTGGTGGAGTTGGCAATTTAGTATTTTTTGAAAAAAATGAGTGTAAATCAGCACAGTTATTTCGAGTTATTGTGTGATAACCTGCCTGAAAGCTTTGAAAAGTGTAACGCTAGCTAGTTTATGCAAGATGGAGCTCCTGCTCACACAGCTCGATCTATTATCCAGTGGTTAGAGGACTGTGGTGTAGATTACTTCAAAAAGTGGCCTGGGAATTCACCAGACCTAAATCCCATAGAGCACGTGTGGCATATCATTAAAAAAGAGCTTCAGGATCGTGACGCTTCGACAGTAGCGAAGCTAAAAATAGAAATACAGGATATTTGGGATAATATCATTCCCCAACACATAGAAAAACTGGCAAGATGCATCCCACAACGTTTGGAGAAGGTCATCAAGCTTAGAGGAAAATCGCTTGGCAAATAAGGTACGTCATGAGCCCTTTAAATGTCTATTTAAATGTCACAATTGTTTACATTCGTCTTGCGCCCAAACTTTCCGCTACCACTGTATATATATATATATATAACTATATATATATAACTATATATATATATATTTAGTTATATATAACTATATATATATATATATATATATATATATATATATATATATATATATATATATATATATATATATATATATATATATATATATATATATATATATATATATACACTAGCGTAGCTAGGGGGGGGCGGTCCGCCCCGGGCGGCACTTTTGGGGGGCGGCACTTTTGGGTCTGCTCATCACCCATATCTGCAGCTACAGGAGACTTTAATCCATCCCTTTGTATCGGCGGCAAGTTAATCCTCTTTACTGCTTTTGTTGCAAACTGTTTTCAGACAGAAGTAACTCAAAATTTAATTCTGAGGATGGATTCAACATATGGTGGAAACTGAATCCTTGAATGTCCGAGCACGAATCCAGTGCAGCTCACGTTCGGAATTTCACACAATGGAAGGAGTTGGAAATTAGGATTGCTCGTGGAGCAACAATTGATAAAAAAGAACAAGAAGTTGTTGAAAGCCAAGTGAAAAAGTGGAAGGAAATCCTTTCAAGATTGCTTGATATTATTAGATTCCTAGCTAAACAGAATTTGGCTTTACGAGGCCACCGAGAAGGAATGAATTATGAGAGAAACGAGACTGAAGCAACGGAAAATAGAGGAAATTTTATAGAGCTAGTTGATTTGTTGGCGAAATATGATCCAGTGCTACGTGAACATCATCTAAGAATCCAGCTGGGAAACATGTTTGCTACTTCCTATCTGTCTCCTACTATTCAGAACGAGTTTATAGAAATTTTGGGAGAAAACGTAAGAAGCAAAGTCATCAAGAAAGTAAAAGAAGCAAAGCACTTTTCCATGATATTCGACAGCACTCCTGATATTTCACATAAGGATCAAACGAGCCAAGTTTTACGCTATGTTATGATCGATGGAGATAAAGTGAAGGTTGTGGAATCATTTGTCGATTTCATTGAAACAGAAGGTAAAACCGCCGAGAATATTTCAATGATGATTTTGGAAAAATTAGAGAAAGACGGAATTGATATTCAAAATTGTAGAGGGCAAGCATATGATGATGCTGCGGTGATGGCTGGTGTTCATACTGGTGTTCAGAAACGTATCAAGGAAATTAATAAAAAAGCAGAATTTGTCGTTTGTACAAATCACTCGCTGAATTTGGCGGGTGTTCATGCAGCTTCTGTTGCTGTGAATTCTGTTACCTTTTTTGGATGTGTGGAACGTTTGTTTGTATTTTTTTCTTCATCAACCCATCGCTGGGATGTTCTAACTTCAGTCACTGGTGAAAGTGTCAAGCGCATAATAGAAACTCGGTGGAGTGCGAGGGGAGAAGCTGTAAGTGTTGTAAAGAAACATTTCTCAAAAATCTTAAGTGCCCTAGAAAAGTTAACTGGCGAAGAAGAAAATACAGCTACCAGGGCAGATGCTGGTGTTCTACTTGGTGCGTTGCAATGATTTTCCTTTTTGTGCTTTCTTGGCCTGTGGGGACCCGTCCTTCTAGAAATTAACGACTCGCAGACTTACCTCCAAACCAAGGGCTTGAACATACAACAATGTGATATAAAACTCAGGGCATTAGAAACATTTCTAGTTGAAAACAGGGACAAGCTAGTGAGTAATGGAGTTAACTATGCCAAAGAAATTTGCAATGATCTGGGGATAGTCATGGAGCGTCAGCGTCGACCCAAAAAGAAGAAACAAATGTTTGGTGAAGGATCACGAGATGCTGAATTGCCATACGACATTGAATTGAGGAGAGAAATGTTTTCTTCGCTGGACAGAGTGATCCAAGAAATAACTTTGAGATTTCAACAGCTTCATGAACTTGCTGAGAAATATGCCTTCCTTACCCCATTGAATCTTTTGGATGATAAATATGAGTGTCAAATAGATCACGATCACGACGACATTGATAATGAGGAGTTCCTCGTTGAGAGAAAAAGACTTCAGCATTTTGTTGCTGTTGCTGCTATAACTATTAAAGACCGAATACAGACGTGGAAAGAAGGCCCCCTTGAACTTTTGCAGTTTATTCAAAAGTATAACCTTGGGAACTCGGTTCCAAATATAGTAATAATGCTGAGGATTTTCCTCACAATTGCTGTTAGTGTTGCTACCTGTGAGAGGAGTTTTTCGAAACTAAAACTGATCAAGAATTACTTAAGATCTACTATGAGCACCTTGCGGTTGAGAAATCTTGCCATACTGTCTATAGAGCGACAATTGACAGATGAAATAGTTTTTGACAATGTCATTGAAGAATTTGCCAACAAAAAACAAGAAAAGTTACTTTGTAGAAAGTTGTAGTTTTCATTTCAGAAATAAAGATGGTCCTAATTTTTTACACTTTTTTACTTTTTTCCCTATCCTATATGTCGTTTTTGCTTTTTGTTTAACTGTTACTTATAAAGTTTAAGTATGTTTGGGGTGTATTTAAAGCATACTATATTTGAGTATGTGAAAGTACAGTAATATTATAATGGTACACAAACTATTTAATATATATACTGTATATATATATATAGAGTGAGTCACTGTGCAATATGTATTTTTTGTGGGGGCACGGATGGGGGTGGGGCGGCAAACTCAAGGGCCGCCCCGGGCGGCACACACTCTAGCTACGCCACTGTATATATATATATATATATATATATATATATATATATATATATATATATATATATATATATATATATATATATATATATATATATATATATATATATATATATATATATATATATATATATATATATATATTGTATATATATATATATATATATATATATATATATATATATATATATATATATATATATATATATATATATATATATATATATATATATATATATATATATATATATATATATATATATATATAATTGTCATTTTCAACCAATAAGGCTCTCGAGTTGAGCAAATGTGTTAACCGATGATTTAGACAATTTCAAGACACTCTTCTATGATGATTCCCTCGCAAATGACTTAAATATTACCGGGATACCCAGGGGAAGGAGCTCAGTTTAGGAGGTTAAGTTAGATCATTTTACCGGTAGTTCATTTGCAAGAAAAACGTCATGGAAGAAAATAGCCTAAACCATTGGAAAAAAAAACATTACTTTTACGTTTGTCCTCTTGGACACTGATGGCTCGAGAGCCATATTGATTAAAAATGAAAATTTACCGCAAAGGTAATTTAATATAAATATAAGTACATTATTTACTAATAATCACGTTACTTACTACTGCCAATCTCACTTGGCCACGGCATTTTGAAGAATAAAGAATACTAGAAAAAGTAAAAGTATACACTGACGTCTATCCACTCCAACAGCTCTCCATCAACTGACATTTCTTTAGGCACGTTCCAAGATTTTGTCACTCTTACCAGGTGTTTGACACATTGCATGCTTTTGTCTTTGTTTTTCATATTTTATAAATGAAACATTTATATTTTTTAAATATTTTATCTTACTTAAAATACTATATTATTATTTTTTTTTGTTTTCTTCAAAACTATGTCTGGTCTGTCACGTGAATAATCATGATGCATAATCTAGGTTATAGTGTAGGATTCCCTGATTCACCTTCCACTTTTTTTCTTCAAATTTGTCATACTTCAAAAATAATATTTATTACTTAAATTTAAAAATATAGTTTCCTTAGATCCAGACTTAAAGAAAAACGAAATACAAAAATAATTACAAGTGCTCTCACATTTTTTAATTGTTGATGTCTCGTGTAATTATTAATTTAGTTATACCTTACTAAGGTATTTCAGCGTAAGTTACCTTAGCTATTTAGCGTAATAATACAAAACTCCCCACAAATAACAAGGGATACAGTGATCACCCAAGGAGCAGATCAGTGGTGAAGAGGATAAAAGTTTAACCCGAGGTAACTGGAGGAGAGCCGGTGTTGCAATACCAAGACCAGAGACATTGCAGAGGACAAATTCCGGCTTGAAGGTCATGTACACTAATAGTGACACGACAAAAGAGCGGCGTTTGAGGGTACATCAACCCGGTACAGTATATGTTGTTGGTTCACACTCAGGATGGGGTGGAGAAAGGAAACTCACAATGTGCTCTCTGTATACATGTTGTATTGGATGTACAATGGTGGGAAGGCAGCATGGTTACAAGCGTGATGTAGAGAGAGCTGGTTGGTGAGGATGCTCAGAGGAGGACAGCTTGTGGGTCGCCATGCTCGCCGGCGGGAGCGAGGACCACCAGGCAGGAGGAGGTGTTGGTTGGTGTAGGTAGAGGCAGGTCACCACGAGGTCAGGTCTTTAGTAGCGGAGGTAGGCGTAGCTTAGTAGTTGACCTCCGTCATGTAAGGCGGCGCTGGTTGACCTAGACACTGGGTAATTCGCGGGGTGGGCTACTCAGCGTTTGTAAGGGAGGTATCCACTACAGTACAAAAACAGGAGAATCGAACCGGAGGAATGTGAGTTGGATATGACTCATTTACGAACCTTTCCCAAGAAACTTGCAAGAGACTTACTCCTTGTTTGATGTATGTTCATACCCCCAAAATGTAGTGTATTAAACCAGAGAAACTTAATTGACAATGTACCGGGGCAGAACCCTAGCCACCCTTGTCATGGGGAACACTAATTATGGCGACATCGACTGGAGAAATGAATTCACGCCAAACGACCTAAATAATCCAGTCACTTTTCGTAGAAACTCTGAGAGATGATTTTCTATTCCAACATGTTAAATATCCGACGCACTACAGAGGGGAGCAAAGGAGGGTATGGTGGCCAATCTGGAACGCCTAGCCCCAGTTAAGAACATAAGAAAATAAAGAGTCTGCAATGAAAACGCGCATGCGTGCGTAGTGTCAACAAAGGCTGTAAGAGACTGCTCCTTAAAATTCGTATTTCTGACGAATTCAGAGCGTCTACCAATCCCAGCCTGTGCAGACAACTATAGTAAGACCCAGATATCAGCACAGTGGCATATATTTTTTTGTTACTTTTGGACTTTGTCATTTTTTGGGGATAAAACATCTGGTCCTACCACCCGATCCCTCTGAGCAAAGTTTTTCAAGTTTGCGCATGCGCAGTGTGATAGTGTGACGTCATTACCACTCCACCTGACTGCAGTGTTGCCAACGTGCCCTATGCCCGCCGTTAAACGCTCCCGTTCGTTGGAAACGGCGGCAGTAGGTGACAGTGATGCTGACGACTTTCTTCTTGAAGACACGTCAAAGAAGAAGCAGAAACCTCAGAAGTCAGGGTCTCCAGCAGGGGCCACGGCTCCCCCTTGCACCCCTTCTGGGGCTGTAGAGGGTGGACTCCTGTCATCGGGGTCCCCAAGTGAGCCTACATGTGGCTCAATGACCGACCCTCCGCCGACGATGGACATAGGGGATTCCCTTTGTCTCCCTGCCCCGTCGCGCCTTCGTCGTCTCGCCTTCCCTCGGGACTTGCCTCTGAGCACACGGACGACCTGGTTCTTCCGTCACTGCTCTCCACTTCAGGACTCAACACTTCGCCTCCGCCGAGGTCCCACAGCCGTGATAGTCACCACACAAATGGACGAGACGGTACGCCTGCTCACTCAGGTGGGCTTTCCTGCTCCCCAGGGGGAGGTGATGCTGAAGTTCACCATCATCACCCCAGAAACTCGTCGTACCAAGGTAATGGTTCGCCACGTACCCTGGGAGATCCCTATCGACGATCTTCGCCCTCTTCTCCCACAACTACTGGACATGGAACGCCGCATCAACCCGGTCTCCAAACGTCCATCCAACGAACTCATCGGCTGGTGGGTGGGCCCCCTCCCCCCGAAGGTGAATGTAGGACCAATTCACAACTGTCCTCTCGACCGATTTATCGGAACCCCGAAAATCTGTGGTCGTTGCCAATCGTGGAAACACCGCACCTGGGAGTGCACGAGGATGGTCGCCTGCGGTTTCTGTGCAGGTCCTCACGACACAGTGGAATGCAAATCGAAAATTCAGAACAAAATCCCAGTTATTCCACGGTGCGTCAATTGCCATGGCAGTCACCACGCCTGGAATGCCAATTGCCCACAGCGTCCTGGCACTCGCCCGGGGAAAACTTACCTTGTACCACCGCCCTCGTCTCTGACGAAGCCCCTGTCAACCAAACCTCAATCCTATCCACCACCGCCTCTTCCATCCACCAAGGATTTCCCATTGATCTCCTCTCCTCTACCACCCCCTCCATCACCCCTACCACCCATCCTTTCTCCCCTCCCTCCCTCTCCCTACCGTTCTTGGAACAAGGTCGTTGCCGGCCCTGCCACACAGTCACCACCATCTCCTGCCCACCCGGACCCCCGCTGTCTCTCACCAGCACCACCACCTCTTACTCAACTGAACCCTCACCGTCCCTCTCCGTCGCTACCACCACCACATGCCCAGTCGGGCCCTCGGCAATCCTCGCCGCCACCTCCAGCTCATGCACAGGTACACCAAGTTGGTTCTATGGAAACAATCACTCTCCGTCTGGATCGCCACTCCAAGCAAATCAACCTTCTCTCAGCCCAACTCGACTTGTTTGTGAAAACAATTGCGACATTGCAGAAGCAACAACAACTCATTCTGGACACCCTGACCCAACAGGGGCACACTTTGCAAGCCCTGATGACCCGCCTCCTTCCATCTCCCGAGATGGAGGATCCATCCCTCGCTCTCCCACTCCTCCCTCTCCATTTCTCTCAACAGAATTTGGTACCTCCTCTGGAGCCCTATCTAGCCCCTCCGACTCATCTCACACCGGAGGCCGTTCCCTCCTCTTCTTACAATGGAACATCCAGGGACTTAGACCTCGCCGGACAGACCTCGCCCAGTTTGTGCTCTCCCATCAAGTAGATGTTGCTCTACTTCAGGAAACCATCGCAGACGATGTTACTCCACTCCGCCTCTCTGGCTATTCTGTTTACACCCTGCCTCGGTACCGTGGGCAGGCTCGTGGCCTCCTCACCCTTGTGCGTAACACCATTCCATCTGTTCGTCTCCCTTCACCTGACTCACATGGACCCCCGTCTGAATTACTTTCTGTCTCCCTTACTCTTGGTGACCGGACCCTTCGTGTAGTCAATGTTCATTTCAAGAGTGATTCTCTGGACCCCCAGGTTCTTCACGACCTCCATGATGGGGTTCCCACTATTGTTCTTGGCGACTTTAATGCCCGCCATCACACTCTTACTCCGGATCATCCCACTCCATGTACCCTTAATGGATCACATCTCTCACAGTTTCTTAATGGGGATGATGATGTTCGCTTTCTTTGTCCTGACGATCCTACTCGCCTCCCCCATAGTTTCTTTGATGTTGGCTTACTATTGAACGGTCATACTTCCTTTCATCCTACCGTCTGCACCGAGCCTGCTCTGTATAGTGACCATCTTGCCGTTACTACCCATCTCAGGCTCTCCTTCTCTGCCCCGACATCAACTCCTTATCGATCCCCTCGCCTTCGTCTCACACAAGATGCTGTTCCTTCCTTTACCCAATACCTTTCTACCTGGGCGGATTCCTATGTTGTCCCTCAGTCCCTTGACTCTTACAGCGCTGATTTTGTTGATGCCGTGTATGACTCTGTCAATCGCGCTACCCCTCCACGCCCTCCCTGTCACCCCAGAAGTGCCACCAACTACTGGTATCGTATCCCTGCCATGAGACATCTCCGGCAGGTAACCCGAGATCTCCACTCTGCCATACGGAGGTCTCGGTCTCCAGAGGACTGGGAAGACTTCAAAAATTGGTGCTCCTTTGCAACTCAGGAGCGCCGTCGGATACGTGAGGCGGACTGGCTATCCTTCACGGGATCTCTATCGTTCCAGTCGTCACCCTCTTATGTATGGAATCGGATTAATGCTATATGGGGTACTCGACGGAGGCCTCCTCCCCACCCTGACCCCGCCTCCCTTGCCTGCTCTTTAATGGAGGACTGGGCACGAGCTTCCTCCCCTGAGGCACTTCCAGATCCAATGCAGGAGACAGTGCAGGCCCGCATCGATGCGTCTGAGCCTGTTGTTCGTGCTGCTCTTACCTCCCCTGCCCCCACTGATCATCCCATCACACAGTTCGAGCTTGACAGTGCTCGTCGCTCTAGAAAAGACACCTCTCCTGGGGATGATCAGATAACCTACTCCGTCCTCAACGTCTGTACTAATATTCCTAACGGCCCCTTGCTTGCTCTCTACAATATGTCTTATGAACATGGGGTTCTCCCGTCCAACTGGAAAAATGCCACTATTATCCCCATCCCTAAGCCGGGAGATCCTGGGAAATATCGACCCATTAGTCTTACCTCCTGTGTTTGCAAGATGATGGAGAGGGTACTCCATCGTCGCCTTCTTCACACCATAGGCGGCTTCCACAACTCCCTCAATGGTTTCATTCAACATCGCAGCACAGCACACTCCATTGCTTCCTTTTATTGCAATCAGACTGCCCGCGTCTCCGTCTAACAAGAGTGCAGAGGTCTTATTGCAACTATGTCTCGCACTAGTCAGGCCGCACCTCGATTATGTGGTTCAGTTCTGGTGCCCCTATTATAGAATGGATATCAATTCACTAGAGTTGGTGCAGCGAAGAATGACGAAAATGATACTCGGCACCCCTCAAGGTGGAGTCCTGAGTCCCACCTTGTTTAACACTCTCATGCACTCCATTGCATCACTCCGTGGCCGACAAGTTGTCCACTCAGGATATGCCGACGATGTCCTCCTCCAAGCCCTTGACTACCTCAGCATGCAGGAAGCCCTTGATCTGGTCTCCAGAGAGTGTGATTCACTTGGTTTCCTTCTTTCAACTGCGAAAACAAAAGCCATGTGGCACGGTCGTGTTGTACCTCCACCCTTTTCTTATCAGGAACGCCCTTGGACTGGGTTAATGAGACAAAATACCTGGGTGTGTATGTAACTCGCACACGTTGTCAGATCCCTGAAGTCCGTATCTTCGAGACATATGTTTCGGCGTCTCGCTCCCTCTCTACCATGTGCAGGGGTTCCTTGGTGCCAGCATCCCTGTACTTCTCACCATGTACAAGTCTTTGTCCGTTCCTGTGTCGACTACACTGCCCTGCCCTCGTCAACATTAGTCGGACTGCTGTCAGCTCGAAGTTATCAGAGAAAGCTGCTCGTATCATCCTTGGGGCTCCTCAGTGGACCGTTACTTCTCTATATAACGAACTTGGTCTTTCCCCTTACAGGATCGTGTCCAGGAGTTTTTACAAAAACTGCCGTTTCCATTCTACTGGATCCTAGGGGCAACTATGTCCAAACCAACTTGACTACTGCTGTTCGAGACCGTCCATCTAGAAGACAGTGGCGAGGTCACTCATCCGAGCCCTTCAGGAACACGACCTCCTGCCTGATATTGTTGTCACCCCTGCTGTTGGTTCGTCTCCTTCTCCTCGCTGGATTTTCAACCTGAAGTGATTGCCCTCGGTGGACTCCCGAAATCCCAGGTGAACCCTGTTATTCTCTGCAAATACCACCTCTCCAGGATCGCTCACTGGTCCCCAGGTAGGGGCGTCCTCTACACTGATGGTTCTGTTGACCCCGCTACAGGTAGGGCCGGGGCTGGTGTCTACATCTCCCGTCCTCATGCCCTGGGCCTATCAAACTGTCTCTCAGAGTTTCTGACGGGGCATCCTCCTCAGGCTGAACTAATAGCCCTCCTTGCTGCCCTTCTCGCTGAGGAAGAAGCAGATGGTTTCTGCCCCTTGCTTGTCTGCTGCGATTCCAGGTCTGCTCTCGACGGGATCGCATTTGGATCTGGGGAAAATAAGGACCTCATCCTCCGAATACGGTTAACATCCACACTTCGGATGCAGGCCGTCCTGTATTTTGCCTATGGATACCTAGTCATGTCGGTATCTTGGGATGAGGCAGCAGATGACCTTGCCAAGACTGGCTGCAAAAGGCCACACCTGACTACGTTGTTCCTCGAACACTCTTACAAGATTAGGACCCAAATCCGCCGCAAACAGAAGCTCGGGAAGCAGCCATCCCCTGGACTCCGCCCACATGGTGATGTCCTCCGTAAACTTCCTGACCTCTCGTGCGTCTATGGGAAAGGGTCGCGGAAAAGGGACGTGATTGCTGCCGTATCATCATTGGGTATGACTTTGCTTGGGAGATTGGTATCCCACATCCCTGAGCAACGCTCTTGTTCGTTATGCAGAAGACCCGACAGCGCACTTATCCACTACCTCCTAGATTCCCCCACACATCAGCTTCCGTGACGCCTGCTGGACCACCACTCCACGACCCCCTGACGGAGCACGATGATCCTCCCAATACTGGCCAGATATTTTGTAAATAATATTGATTATATGTTAAGGACATCCTTCCTTCCTTGGGCTTTAGTAAGCCCTTTATAATATTTATACTGTATATACTTTTCACACTTGCCAGATGATTCTGGTGTCATTGTACAGGGGTACCTAGTGACAGCACTAGGATCCCTTCCTCTATCAAGGATAAACAATTGAAATTGAAATTGAC
>NW_024740789.1:0-13345 GCF_018991925.1 Homarus americanus | reverse complement strand
TACCTGTATGATGATTTAACCCCTTGAGAAGCTTACCTGTATGATGATTTAAACCCTAGAGAAGCTTACGTGTATGATGATTTAACCCCTTGAGAAGCTTATCAGTATGATTTTTTAACCCCTTGAGAAGCTTAGCTGTATGATGATTTATCGCCTTGAGAAGCTTACCTGTATGATGATTTAACCCCTTGAGAAGTTTACCTGCATGATGATTTAACCCTTTGTGAAGCTTACCTTCTATGATGATTTAACCCCTTGAGAAGCATACCTGTATGATGATTTAACCCCTTGAGAAGCTTACCTGTATGATGATTTAACCCCTTGAGAAGCTTACCTGTATGGTGATTTAACCCCTTGATAAGCCTACCTGTATGATGATTTAACCTCTTGAGAAGCTTACCTGTATGATGATTTAACCCCTTGAGAAGCTTACCTGTATGATGATTTAACCCCTTGAGAAGCCTACCTGTATGATGATTTAACCCCTTGAGAAGCCCTGTATGATGATTTAACCCTTGAGAACCTACCTGTATGATGATTTAACCCCTTGAGAAGCTTACCTGTATGATGATTTAACCCCTTGAGAAGCCTACCTGTATGATGATTTAGCCTCTTGAGAAGCTTACCTGTATGATGATTTAAACCCTTGAGAAGCTTACGTGTATGATGATTTAACCTCTTGAGAAGCTAGCCTGTATAATGATTTAAACCCTTGAGAAGCCTACGTGTATGGTGATTTAACCCCTTGAGAAGCTTACCTGTATGATGATGTAACCCCTTGAGAAGCTTATCTGTATGATGATTTATCCCTTTGAGAAGCTTACCTCTATGATGATTTAACCCCATGAGAAGCTTACCTGTATGATGATTTAACCCCTTCAGAAGCCTACCTGTATGATGATTTAATCCCTTGAGAAGCTTACCTGTATGATGATTTAACCCCTTGAGAAGCCTACCTGTATGATGAATTAACCACTTGAGAAGCTTACCTGTATGATGATTTAACCCCTTGAGAAGCTTACCTGTATAATGATTTAACCCCTTGAGAAGCCTACCTGTATGGTGATTTAACCCCATGAGAAGCCTACCTGTATGATGATTTAACCCCTTGAGAAGCTTACCTGTATGATGATTTAACCCCTTGAGAAGCCTACCTGTATGATGATTTAACCTCTTGAGAAGCTTACCTGTATGATGATTTAACCCCTTGAGAAGCTTACCTGTATGATGATTTAACCCCATGAGAAGCTTACCTGTATGATGATTTAACCCCTTGAGAAGTTTACCTGTACAATGATTTAAACCCTTGAGAAGCTTACGTGTATGATGATTTAACCCCTGAAGAAGCTTACCTGTATGATAATTTAAACCCTTGAGAACCTTACCTGTATGATGATTTAACCCCTTGAGAAGCTTACCTGTATGATGATTTAACCCCTTGAGAAGCTTACCAGTATGATAATTTAACCCCTTGAGAAGCTTACCTTTATGATCATTTAACCCCTTGAGAAGCCTACCTGTATGATGATTTAACCGCTTGAGAAGCTTTCCTGTATGATGATTTAACCCTTGAGAAGCCTACCTGTATGATGATTTAACCCCTTGAGAAGCCTACCTGTATGATGATTTAACCCCTTGAGAAGCTTACCTGTATGATGATTTAACCCCTTGAGAAGCCTACCTGTATGATGATTTAGCCTCTTGAGAAGCTTACCTGTATGATGATTTAAACCCTTGAGAAGCTTACGTGTATGATGATTTAACCTCTTGAGAAGCTAGCCTGTATAATGATTTAAACCCTTGAGAAGCCTACGTGTATGGTGATTTAACCCCTTGAGAAGCTTACCTGTATGATGATGTAACCCCTTGAGAAGCTTATCTGTATGATGATTTATCCCTTTGAGAAGCTTACCTCTATGATGATTTAACCCCATGAGAAGCTTACCTGTATGATGATTTAACCCCTTCAGAAGCCTACCTGTATGATGATTTAATCCCTTGAGAAGCTTACCTGTATGATGATTTAACCCCTTGAAAGCTTGCTTATTATGATGATTTAACCCCGTGAGAAGCTTACCTTTATGATGATTTAACCCCATGAGAAGCTTACCTGTATGATGATTTATCCCCTTGAGAAGCTTACCTGTATGATGATTTAACCCCTTGAGAAGCTTACCTGTATGATGATTGACCCCTTGAGAAGCCTACCTGTATGATGATTTAACGCCTTGAGAAGCTAACCTGTATGATGATTTACCCCTTGAGAAGTTTACCTGTATGATGATTTAACCCCTTCAGAAGCCTACCTGTATGATGATTTGACCCCTTGAGAAGCTTACCTGTATGATGATTTAAACCCTTGAGAAGCTTACGTGTATGATGATTTAACCCCTTGAGAGAAGCTTAGCTTTATGATGATTTAACCCCTTGAGAAGCTACTGTAAGGATGATTTATCCCTGAGTTTTACCTGTATGATGATGTATCCTCTTGAGAAGCTTACCTGCATGATGATTTAACCCCTTGAGAAGCTTACCTTCTATGATGATTTAACCACTTGAGAAGCCTACCTGTATGATGATTTAACCCTTTGAGAAGCTTACCTGTATGATGATTTAACCGTTTGAGAAGCTTACCAGTATGATGATTTAACCCCTTGAGAAGCTTACCTATATGATGATTTAACCCCTTGAGAAGCCTACCTGTATGATGATTTAACCGCTTGAGAAGCTTCCTGTATGATGATTTAACCCTTGAGAAAGCCTACCTGTATGATGGTTAACCCCTTGAGAAGCCTACGCAACATGATGATTTAACCTTGAGAAGCTTACCTGTATGATGATGTATCCTCTTGAAGCTTACCTGCATGATGATTTAACCCTTGAAGCTTACCTTCTATGATGATTTAACCACTTGAAAGCCTACCTGTATGATGATTTAACCCCTTGAGAAGCTTACCTGTATGATGATTTAACCATGAGAAGCTTACCAGTATGATGATTTAACCCTTGAGAAGCTTACCTATATGATGATTTAACCCCTGAGAAGCCTACCTGTATGATGATTTAACCTTGAGAAGCTTTCTGTATGATGATTTAACCCTTGAGAAGCCTACCTGTATGATGATTTAACCCCTTGAGAAACTTACCTGTATGATGATTTAACCCCTTGAGAAACCTACCTGTATGATGATTTAACCCCTTGAGAAGCCTACATGTATTATAATTTTTCCCCTTGAGAAGCCTAACTGTATGATGATTTAAGCCCTTGAGAAACCTACCTGCATGATGATTTAACCCCTTGAGAAGCCTACGTGTATGATGATTTAACCCGCTGAAAAGCTTACTTGTATGATGATTTAACACCTTGAGAAGCCTACCTGTATGATGATTTAACCCCTTGAGAAACCTACCTGTATGATGATTTAACCCCTTGAGAAGCTTACCTGTATGATGATTTAACCCCTTGAGATGCTTACCTGTATGATGATTTATCCCCTTGAGAAGCTTACCCGTATGATGATTTAACCCCTTGAGAAGCCTACCTGTATGATTATTTAACCCCTTGAGAAGCTTACCTGTATGATGATTTATCGCCTTGAGAAGCTTACCTGTATGGTGATTTAACCCCTTGAGAAGCTTACCTGCATGATGATATAACCCTTTGAGAAGCTTACCTTCTATGATGATTTAACCACTTGAGAAGCCTACCTGTATGATGATTTAACCCCTTGAGAAGCTTACCTGTATGATGATTTAATCCATTGAGAAGCTTACCTGAATGATGATTTAACCCCTTGAGAAGCTTACCTGTATGATGATTTAACCCCTTGAGAAGCCTACCTGTATGATGATTTAACCCCTTGAAAAGCTTACCTGTATGATGATTTAAACCCATGAGAAGCCTACCTGTATGATGATTTAACCCCTTGAGAAGCCTACCTGTATGATGATTTAACCCCTTGAGAAGCCTACCTGTATGATGATTTAACCCTTTATGAAGCTTACCTGTATGATGATTTAAGCCCTCGAGAAGCTTGCCTGTATGATGATTTAACCCCTTGAGAATCCTACCTGTATGATGATTTAACCCCTTGAGAAGCTTACCTGTATGATGATTTAACCCCTTGAGAAGCTTACCTGTATGATGATTTAATCCCTTGAGAAGCTTACGTGTATGATGATTTAACCCCTTGAGAAGCCTACCTGTATGATGATTTAACGCCCTTGAGAAGCTTACCTGTATGATGATTTAACCCCTTGAGAAGATTTCCTGTATGATGATTTAACCCTTGAAAGCCTACCTGTATGATGATTTAACCCCTTGAGAAGCCTACCTGTTTATGATGATTTAACCCCTTGAGAAGCTTACCTGTATGATATGATTTAACTTGCTTGAGAAGCCTGCAACCTTGATGATTTAAACCCTTGAGAAGCCTACCTGTATGATGATTTAACCCCATGAGAAGCTTACCTGTATGATGATTTAACCCCTTGAGATGCCTACCTGTATGATGATTTAACCCCTTGAGAAGCTTACCTGTATGATGATTTAACCCCTCGAGAAGCTTACCTGTAAGATGATTTAACCCCTTGAGAAACTTACCTGTATGATGCTTTAACCTCTTCAGAAGCCTACCTGTATGATGATTTGACCCCTTGAGAAGCGTACCTGTATGATGATTTAACCCCTTGAGAAGCTTACCTGTATGATGATTTAATCCCTTGAGATGCTTACCTGTATGATGATTTATCCCCTTGAGAAGCTTACCTGTATGATGATTTAACCCCTTGAGAAGTTTACCTGTATGATGATTTAACCCCTTGTGAAGCCTACCTGTATGATGATTTAAACCCTTGAGAAGCTTACCTGTATGATGATTTAACCCCTAGAGAAGCTTACCTGTATGATGATTTAACCCGTTGAGAAGCCTACCTGTATGATGATTTAACCCCTTGAGAAGCCTACCTGTTCGATAATTTAACCCGTTGAGAAGCCTGCCTTGTATGATGATTTAAGCCCTTGAGAAGTCCTACCTGCATAATGATTTAACTTCTTGAGAAGCTTACCTGTATGATGATTTAACCCCTTGAGAAGCGTACCTGTATGATGATTTAACCCCTTGGGAAGCCTACCTGTATGATGATTTAAGCCCTTGAGAAACCTACCTGTATGATGATTTAACCCCTTGAGAAACTTACCTGTATGATGATCTAACCCCTTGAGAAGCTTACCTGTATGATGATTTAACCCCTTGAGAAGCTTACCTGTATGATGATTTAAACCCTTGAGAAGCTTACGTGTATGATGATTTAACCCCTTGAGAAGCCTACCTGGATGATGATTTAACCCCTTGAGAAGTTTACCTGAATGATGATTTAACCCCTTGGGAAGCTTCCCTGTATGATGATTTAACCCCTTGAGAAGCCTACCTGTATGATGATTTAAGCGCTTGAGAAGCCTACCTGCATCATGATTTAACCCCTTGAGGAGCCTACATGTATGATGATTTAACCCCTTGAGAAGCCTATCTGTATGATGATTTAACCCTTTGAGAAGCTTACCTGTATGATGATTTAAGCCCTTGAGAAGCTTGCCTGTATGATGATTTAACCCCTTGAGAATCCTACCTGTATGATGATTTAACCCCTTGAGAAGCTTACCTGTATGATGATTTAACCCCTTGAGAAGCTTACCTGTATGATGATTCTTATGACTTACCTGTGGTAGTTTAACCCTTTGAGAAGCCTACTGTATGATGATTTAACCCCTTGAAGCTTACCTGTATGATGATTTAACCCCTTGAGGCTTACCTGTATGATGATTTAACCCCTTGAGAAGCCTACCTGTATGATGATTTAACCCCTTGGGAAGCCTACCTGTATGATGATTTAACCCCTTGAGAAGCTTACCTGTATGATGATTTAAGCCCTAGAAAAACCTACCAGTATGATGATTTAACCCCTTCAGATGCTTACCTGTATGGTGATCTAACCCCTTGAGAAGCTTACCTGTATGATGATTTAACCCCTTGACAATTCTACCTGTATGATGATTTAACCCCTTGAGAAGCTTACCTGTATGATGATTTAACCCCTTGAGAAGCCTACCTGTATGATGATTTAACCCCTTGAGAAGCTTACCTGTATGATGATTTATCCCCTCGAGAAGCTTACCTGTATGATGATTTAACCCCTTGAGAAGCTTACCTGTATGATGATTTAACCCCTTGAGAAGCCTACCTGTATGATGATTTAAGCCCTTGAGAATCCTACCTCTATGATGATTTAACCCCTTGAGAAGCTTACCTGTATGATGATTTAAGCCCTTGAGAAGCTTGCCTGTATGATGATTTAACCCCTTGAGAATCCTACCTGTATGCTGATTTAACCCCTTGAGAAGCTTACCTGTATGATGATTTAACTTGTGAGAAAGCTTACTTGTATGGTGATTTAACCCTTGAGAAGCTTACCTGTATGATGATTTAACCCTTGAAGCCTACCTGTATGATGATTTAACCCCTTGAGAAGCTTACCTGTATGATGATTTAACTTATGAGAAGCTTACCTGTATGATGATTTAACCCCTTGAGAAGCTTACCTGTATGATGATTTAACCCCTTGAGAAGAAGACCTGTATGATAATTTAACGCCTTGAGAAGCTTACCTGTATGATGATTTAACCCCTTGAGAAGCCTACCTGTATGATGATTTAAGCCCTTGAGAAACCTACCTGTATGATGATTTAACCCATTGAGAAACTTACCTGTATGATGATCTAACCCCTTGAGAAGCTTACCTGTATGATGATTTATCCCCTTCAGAAGCTTACCTGTATGATGATTTAACCCCTTGAGAAGCTTACCTGTATCACGATTTAACCCCTAGAGAAGCTTACCTGTATGATGATTTAAGCCCTTGAGAAGCTTGCCTGTATGATGATTTAACTCCTTGAGAATCCTACCTGTATGATGATTTAACCCCTTGTGAAGCTTACCTGTATGATGATTTAACCCCTTGAGAAGCTTACCTGTATGATGATTTAACCCCTTGAGAAGCTTACCTGTATGATGATTTAACCCATTGAGAAGCCTACCTGTATGATGATTTAACCCCTTGAGAAGCCTACCTGTTCGATAATTTAACCCGTTGAGAAGCCTACCTGAATGATGATTTAAGCCCTTGAGAAGCTTACCTGTATGATGATTTAACCCCTTGACAATCCTACCTGTATGATGATTTAACCCCTTGAGAAGCCTACCTGTATGATGATTTAACCCCTTGAGAAGCTTACCTGTATGATGATTTAACCCCTTGAGAAGCTTACCTGTATGATGATTTAACCCCTTGAGAAGCCTACCTATATGATGATTTAACCCCTTGAAAAGCTTACCTGTATGATGATTTAAACCCTTCAGAAGCCTACCTGTATGATGATTTAACCCCTTGAGAACCCTACCTGTATGATGATTTAACCCCTTGAGAAGCCTATCTGTATGATGATTTAACCCCTTGAGAAGTTTACCTGTATGATGGTTTAACCCTTGAGAAGCTTACCTGTGATGGTTGCCCTTGGTAGCTTGCGCAACATGATGATTTAACCCCTTCAGAATCCTACCTGTATGATGATTTAAACTTATGAGAAGCTTACCTGTATGATGATTTAACCCCTTGAGAAGCTTACCTGTATGATGATTTAACCCTTGAGAAGCATACCTGTATGATGATTTAAACCCTTAGAAAGCCTACCTGTTCGATAATTTAACCCGTTGAAGCCTACCTGTATGATGATTTAAACCCGCTTGAGAAGCTTACCGCCATGATGGTTTAACCCCTTGGCAATCCTACCTGTATGATGATTTAACCCCTTGAGAAGCTTACGCAACCCTTGATGATTAGACGCCAGAAGCCACCTACCTGTATGATGATTTAACCCCTTGAGAAGCTTACCTGTATGATGATTTATCCCCTTGAGAAGCTTACCTGTATGATGATTAAACCCCTTGAGAAGCTTGCCTGTATGATGATTTAACCCCTTCAGAATCCTACCTGTATGATGATTTAACCCCTTGAGAAGCCTACCTGTATGGTGATTTAACCCCTTGAGAAGCTTATCTGTACGATGATTTAACCCCTTGAGAAGCCTACCTGTATGATGATTTAACCCCTTGAGAAGCTTACCTGTATGATGATTTAACCCCTTGAGATGCTTACCTGTATGATGATTTAACCCCTTGAGAAGTTTACCTGAATGATGATTTAACCCCTTGAGAATCTTCCCTGTACGATGATTTAACCCCTTGAGAAGCCTACCTGTATGATGATTTAACCCCTTGAGAAGCCTACCTGTATGATGATTTAACCCTTTGAGAAGCTTACCTGTATGATGATTTAATCCGTTGAGAAGCTTGCCTGTATGATGATTTAACCCCTTGAGAATCCTACCTGTATGATGATTTAACCCCTTGAGAAGCTTACCTGTATGATGATTTAACCCCTTGAGAAGCTTACACACTGATGGATTTAGCCACTTGAAAACCCTACCGCCAACCATGATGATTTAACCTTTTGAGAAGCTTACCTGTATGATGATTTAACCCCTTGAGAAGCCTACTTGTATGATGATTTAAGCTCTTGAGAAACCTACCTGTTTGATGATTTAACCCCTTGAGAAGCTTACCTGTATGATGATCTAACCCTTGAGAAGCTTGCCTGTATGATGATTTAACCCCTTGAGAATCCTACCTGTATGATGATTTAACCCCTTGAGAAGCTTACGTGTATGATGATTTAACCCCTTGAGAAGCTTACCTGTATGATGATTTAACCCCCTTGAGAAGCTTACCTGTATGATGATTTAACCCCTTGAGAAGCTTACCGGTATGATGATTTAACCCCTTCAGAAGCTTACCGGTATGATGATTTAACCCCTTGAGAAGCTTACCTGCATGATGATTTAACTCCTTGAGAAGCTTACCTGTATGATGATTTAACCACTTGAGAAGCCTACCTGTTTGATGATTTAACCCCTTGAGAAGTTTACCTGTATGATGATTTAACCCCTTGAGAAGCTTACCTGTATGATGATTTAACCCCTTGAGAAGCTTGCCTGTATGATCATTTAACCCCTTGAGAAGTTTACCTGAATGATGATTTAACCCCTTGAGAAGCTTCCCTGTATGATGATTTAACCCCTTGAGAAGCCTACCTGTATGATGATTTAAGCCCTTGAGAAGCCTACCTGCATCATGATTTAACCCCTTGAGAAGCTTACATGTATGATGATTTAACCCCTTGAGAAGCCTACTTGTATGATGATTTAACCCTCTGAGAAGCTTACCTGTATGATGATTTAAGCCCTTGAGAAGCTTGCCTGTATGATGATTTAACCCCTTGAGAATCCTACCTGTATGATGATTTAACCCCTTGAGAAGCTTACCTGTATGATGATTTAACCCCTTGAGAAGCTTACCTGTATGATGATTTAACCCTTTGAGAAGCTTACCTGTATGATGATTTAAGCCCTTGAGAACCTTGCTTGTATGATGATTTAACCCCTTGAGAATCCTACCTGTATGATGATTTAACCCCTTGAGAAGCTTACCTGTATGATGATTTTACCCCTTGAGAAGCTTACCTGTATGATGATTTTACCCCTTGAGAAGCTTACCTGTATGATGATTTAACCACTTGAGAAGCCTACCTGTATGATGATTTAACCCCTTGAGAAGCTTACCTGTATGATGATTTAACCCCTTGAGAAGCCTACCTGTATGATGATTTAAGCCCTTGACAAACCTACCTGTATGATGATTTAACCCCTTGAGAAACTTACCTGTATGATGATCTAACCCTTGAGAAGCTTACCTGTATGATGATTTAACCCCTTGAGAAGCTTCCCTGTATGATGATTTAACCCCCTTGAGAAGCTTACCTGTATCATGATTTAACCCCTTGAGAAGCTTACCTGTATGATGAATTAACCCCTTGAGAAGCTTGCCTGTATGATGATTTAACCCCTTGAGAATCCTACCTGTATGATGATTTAACCCCTTGAGAAGCTTACCTGTATGATGATTTAACCCCTTGAGAAGCTTACCTGTATGATGATTTAACCCCTTAAGAAGCTTACCTGCATGATGATTTAACCCCTTGAGAAGCTTGCCTGTATGATGATTTAACCTCTTGAGAATCCTACCTGTATGATGATTTAACCCCTTAAGAAGCATATCTGTATGATGATTTAACCCCTTGAGAAGCCTACCTGTATGATGATTTAACCCCTTGAGAAGCTTACCTGTACGATGATTTAACCCCTTGAGAAGCCTACCTGTATGATGATTTAACCCCTTGAGAAGCTTACCTGTATGATGATTTAACCCCTTGAGATGCTTACCTGTATGATGATTTATCCCCTTGAGAAGGTTTCCTGTATGATGATTTAACCCCTTGAGAAGTTTACCTGTATGATGATTTAACCCCTTGAGAAACCTACCTCTTTGATGATTTAACCCCTTGAGAAGCTTACCTGTATGATGATTTTACCCCTTGAGAAGCTTACCTGTATGATGATTTAACCCCTTGAGAAGCCTACCTGTATGATGATTTAACCCCTTGAGAAGCCTACCTGTTCGATAATTTAACCCGTTGAGAAGCCTACCTGTATGATGATTTATGCCCTTGAGAAGTCCTACCTGCATAATGATTTAACCCCTTGAGAAGCGTACCTGTATGATGATTTAACCCCTTGAGAAGCTTACCTGTATGATGATTTAAGCCCTAGAAAAACCTACCTGTATGATGATTTAACCCCTTCAGATGCTTACCTGCATGATCTAACTTCTTTGAGAAGCTTACCTGTATGATGATTTTACCCTGACAACCTTTACCTGTAAGGATGATTTAACCCCTTGAGAAGCTTACCTGTATGATGATTTAGCCCCTTGAGAAGCCTACCTGTATGATGATTTAACCCCTTGAGAAGCTTACCTGTATGATGATTTAAGCCCTTGAAAAACCTACCTGGATGATGATTTATCCCCTTGAGAAGCTTCCCTGTATGATGATCTAACCCCTTGAGAAGCTTACCTGTATGATGATTTAACCCCTTGAGAATCCTACCTGTATGATGATTTAACCCCTTGAGGCTTTACCTGATTGATGATTTAACCCCTTGAGAAGCTTATCTGTATGATGATTTAAACCCTTGAGAATCTTACGTGTATGATGATTTAACCCCTTGAGAAGCTTACCTTTATGATGATTTAACCCCATGAGAAGCTTACCTGTATGATGATTTAACCCCTTGAGAAGCTTACCTGTATGATGATTTAACCCCTTGTGAAGCTTACCTGTATGATGATTTAACCCTTGAGAAGCCTTACCTGTATGATGATTTAACCCCTTGAGAAGCTTACCTGTATGATGATTTTACCCCTTGAGAAGCTTACCTGTATGATGATTTAACCACTTGAGAAGCTTACCTGTATGATGATTTAACCCCATGTGAAGCTTACCTGTATGATGATTTAAGCCCTTGAGAAGCTTGCCTGTATGATGATTTAACCCCTTGAGAATCCTACCTGTATGATGATTTAACCCCTTGAGAAGCTTACCTGTATGATAATTTAACCCCTTGAGAAGCTTACCTGTATGATGATTTAAGCCCTAGAAAAACCTACCTGTATGATGATTTAACCCCTTCAGATGCTTACCTGTATTGTGATCTAACCCCTTGAGAAGCTTACCTGTATGATGATTTTACCCCTTGACAATCCTACCTGTATGATGATTTAACCCCTTGAGAAGCTTTCCTGTATGATGATTTAACCCCTTGAGAAGCCTACCTGTATGATGATTTATCCCCTTGAGAAGCTTACCTGTATTATGATTTATCCCCTTGAGAAGCTTACCTGTATGATGATTTAACCCCTTGAGAAGCTTACGTGTATGATGATTTAATCCCTTGAGAAGCCTACCTGTATGATGATTTAAGCCCTTGAGAATCCTACCTGTATGATGATTTAACCCCTTGAGAAGCTTACCTGTATGATGATTTAACCCCTTGAGAAGCTTACCTGTATGATGATTTAACCCCTTGAGATTCTTACCTGTATGATGATTTATCCCCTTGAGAAGCTTACATGTATGATGATTTAACCCCTTGAGAAGTTTACCTGTATGATGATTTAACCCCTTGAGAAGTCTACCTGTATGATGATTTAACCCCTTGAGAAGCTTACCTGTATGATGATTTAACCCCTTGAGAAGCTTACCTGTATGATGATTTAAAACCTTGAGAAGCCTACCTGTATGATGATTTAATCCCTGAGTTTACATCAAAGATGATTAAACTCTTGAGAGAAGCCTACCTGTATATTATCATTCTTGAGAAGCCTACCTGTATGATGATTTAACCCCTTGAGAAGCTTACCTGTAAGATGATTTAACCCCTTGAGAAGCCTACCTGTATGATGATATAACCCCTTGAGAAGCCTACCTGTATGATGATTTAACACCTTGAGAAGCTTACCTGTATGATGATTTAACCCCTTGAGAAGTTTACCTGTATGCTGATTTAACCCCTTGAGAAGCCTACCTGTATGATGATTTAACCCCTTGAGAAGCTTACCTGTATGATGATTTAACCCCTTGAGAAGCATACCTGTATGATGATTTAACCCCTTGAGAAGCCTACCTGTATGATGATTTAACCCCTTGTGAAGCCTACCTGTTCGATAATTTTACCCGTTGAGAAGCCTACCTGTATGATGATTTAAGCCCTTGAGAAGTCCTACCTGCATAATGAATTAACCCCTTGAGTAGCTTACCTGTATGATGATTTAACCCCTTGAGAAGCGTACCTGTATGATGATTTAACCCCTTGAGAAGCTTACCTGTATGATGATTATATGCCCTAGAAAAACCTACCTGTATGATGATTTAACCCCTTCAGATGCTTACCTGTATGGTGATCTAGCCCCTTGAGAAGCTTACCTGTATGATGATTTAACCCCTTGACAATCCTACCTGTATGATGATTTAACCCCTTGAGAAGCTTACCTGTATGATGATTTAACCCCTTGAGAAGCCTACCTGTATGATGATTTAACCCCTTGAGAAGCTTACCTGTACGTTGATTTAACCTATTGAGAAGCCTACCTGTATGATGATTTAACCCCTTGAGAAGCTTACCTGTATGATGATTTAACCCCTTGAGATGCTTACCTGTAAAATGATTTATCCCCTTGAGAAGCTTACCTGTATGATGATTTAACCCCTTCAGAAGTTTACCTGTATGATGATTTAACCCCTTGAAAAGCCTACCTGTATGATGATTTAACCCCTT
>NW_024740788.1:17500-42596 GCF_018991925.1 Homarus americanus | reverse complement strand
ATTTGCTGTCTTTGCAGGTAGGCTCCAAATTCCTCTTAGTGATTAGGATACACTTTCTGCAAATTTTTTGCCAACATTAATAAAATATTCATTGATGGTTGTGAAGGGTTCGTTATAACTGAATCATTTATCATAAAAAAGAAAGTTGGTGGGGGCCGAGGCTGAGTGTTCCCTGTTTTGAATAGAATTTATGACATTTTTCAGGTTTTTCTTACACTAGCCTGTTGTGATGCTGACTGGAGCTTATTTGTATTATGAATTCGTCTGGCATTTCTAATAACATGTTACTCTATTTCGATACTTCAGTAAGCATCACGAAAATTCTGAGATCTTTTGCAAATTCCTTTAAGTTTGTCTTTTCGCTATCATTATCTTAATTTTGCTTGTGATATAGGGTTTGGAAATGGATACAATGATTTTTCACTGAGTTAGTCTTGAGTGGGAAGCATTTATCCAAAGCAAGCAAAAAGATGCAAGAAAGAGATTACTGTTGTTCTACTTTTAGGGTTGTTGGAGGCATAGACAAGATCTTGGTTAGCATGCGTGAGTTTTTCAAAAGGAGCATGTTGTCGGTGCAGTAGTCTCTGCTTTTTTGTATTGAGACTCTACTAGACCTTTCGGGTCTTATGGCTATTTTATACATGTAAAAACTAGGAAGTGATCTGAGATATTGTTATAAATAATTCACTTGCTAGGTTGTTGCAGGAGTGTTGGTCAGATTGAGTCTATCACAGTGGCAGAGGTGGCAGTTACTAGTGGGTTTGGTTATAGTGTTGAAGAGAGTTTAAGATGACAGGTAACAAGAAGGTCTAATACTGAGAATTTGGTTTTCTGATTTTAATAGATCAAAGGTTGAAATCTCCTGCTTTGAATTTAACAGTCTTTCTCTCTGATCTTATGATATAGAATAAGCTCCAAATATTTATCAAGAAAATTCCTTACATTAGTGTAGGGTCTTCTGTAGATTATCCTATACCAAATATTTCGTGTGTTGTTACATAATTCGTACAGTACTCCATGAACTGCTCCTGAACCTTTAAATCATCTCTTGCAGAAGTGTTATACTTGATATCCATGGTGACACCACCACTGTGTGGTAATAGCGTTGACATGATCTCTGTTATGATAGGAATGTTATTCAAATGGTCAATATCTTTAGTGAGTTTGGGTCTCTGAAGATCCAGTACATCAAATTTGTGGGCAATAGAACCTTTTTCCTGATCCAAAAAGGTATCTAGATGAAGGGAATGCTGATGTTATGGCTAATCAAAGTGAAGAATGAGGTGGTAGGAGACTAGGGCTTTAAACTCAGAGTCAGAGAAAATAATAGTTACAGTTTGGGTTAGTGTAACCCAGTGAGGTTTTGTAAAGGCATCAGGATCAATATGAGGGAGTGTTATTATGCGACACCATGGGTGACACTAGCATCATCATTGTGGGAACAGTGATGCGATTAAGGAACGATAAAAACTCAGGGTCACCTGAGGTGCTTGAAAAAGGAAGATCTATGAACATTATAATGGTGGGGAGTAGCGTGCTCACAAGAGTGCTACAACCAGCAGAATTAGGATAACTTTTGAGGGTGATTCCCAGATGGAGTGGAGATTAGCTCCTGTCCTCACGGGTTTCAGGGTGCTGGTTTTCACCACAGAGGGTAGGCGTGTAGTACTTGATGGTTGGCGACGGGGGGAAGCTCATAGTAAATGGCGACAGTGGCTGGTTCCCCTCGGTAGGAGGGGTTCTCGAGGCTTGGCGGGTGAGTGGGGCGGGTGTCCGCATAAATCCCCCACAACAAAAGGTTTTTATGATTGAGCGTCAAATGTTTCCCTTGTTTCTTGGCTTCTTTAAGCTGGTCCATTTCTGTAGGCAGACTTTAGTCGTACCTGGGCAGAGATCCTCGTTGTGAAGATAGTGGTGCCTTTCAGTTTATTGTGTTGTTAAAACACTTTGTCCAGTCAGAGAGGGGCGAGAATTTTGTTATGATGTCGCGGGGCGGGAGGGAGTTGGGTTCTGATCGTTGAACCACAATTCAAACTTTACTTCAGGAAGTTGAAAATGTTCATTCAGCAAGTGTGAAGTACTAACAGGATGACTCCCAGTTCACCAAGTGGATGTCTTCAGGGGATACCGGCAATCCTGAGGGATTTGTTTGCGCTATGTCATCAAATAATCTGGGTCTGCTGTTGTCATTAGTTCTGCTTGGAGCAGAATTCTCCTCACACAGCTGTTGAACTATGGAGTCTTAAGGTGTTCGGTTCTCTTTGGCTTCAACGTTCAACTTTTGCTTGTAAGTCACTTATTTCCCCTTCTTTGAGAATTCCAAAGCTTCTTTTAATCTCCTTAGCTGGTCAGGGCCCGGTCCAGCCTCTTCTAGCTTCCTGGTGGTCTCCTTGCTTATTCATTTTGTGGCGTCCTGTATGAGAGTCCATTGGACTCCCATTATCATCCAGTCAGCTGTTGTTTGCTGAAATTGGAATTTTTGATACTAGCAGCCAAGTAAGACATATTGGAGCTAGTAAGGGCTGAATAAGCTTATACAGTGTTTCTTGACTGAGCCATTTATATGAAGTATTGTACTGTGTTCCTTGACTGAGCCAGTTATATGAAGTATTGTACTGTGTTCCTTGACTGAGCCAGTTATATGAAGTACTGTACTGTGTTCCTTGACTGAGCCAGTTATATGAAGTACTGTACTGTGTTCCTTGACTGAGCCAGTTATATGAAGTACTGTACTGTGTTCCTTGACTGAGCCAGTTATATGAAGTACTGTACTGTGTTCCTTGACTGAGCCAGTTATATCAAACTTACTCAAGTGAATGATGCCAAAGTGTCTCAGGGGGCAGCAGCACAGTAATGTTCCTTATCTAACTTTTAAAAATGATATAAATTTTAAATAAAAAGATAGATATAATGTGACTGTGGTATGTTGTAGTATATCTTGTGTTAAGCAGTAGACAAGGTGAATGTTAAAGTTCCTTCACAGTTTCCTTTAATCTTAAAATTATAAAAGTTTTCTCAACCAGTTAAGTGTCTTGGGGGAAATTATTTAATTATGATACCTAGTAATACTTATGCCTAATTGTATAACAAAAACCATTTTGTTTGTATTTTCAACTCTGGCAGTTATTATATTCTGCTGTAACTTTATTCACAATTTACTTTGGTGGTTTAATTGAATATTTGACAACACTAACACAGTTGACATGACAACACTCAACACAGTATAAATAATAGGAAGGTAAAAATATGCAAGTGTTTTTATATAAAATTAATAATATGAAGCTATCACTAAATACATGTACCTATATGGCTATTACCCCTAACAAACAAGTTATGAATCATCAAAATAATAAGGGTGAATATTAATACAGTGGTCCCTCGGTTACTTGAACACAATTTGTTCCAGAAGGTCGTTCGTTAACAGGCCATTGTTTCATTGGGATATTGGGTTATTGGTTCCAGCGCACCGAAAATTACATACAAACTAAGAATAAATGCAGTACTGTACACTTACTTTGAGGTGTGTATGTAGAAGGCTCCTGGTTGATGATGATGATGGGAATTAGAATAGGGGTGGAGGAGAAGGGAGAAGAGAGAAGGCATTGGGGTGGAAGAGAGTCACCCATGCCGCCATTTCTAAAATTTGAGTTCACTTGGTGTAATTCAAGATTATTTTCTTTAAATCAACACTGCACTGCATTATATATTGTCAATATGTAAAATAAACTTCAGAATGACCAATAATTGTACTGTAAAAATGTAAAATAGTTTATGTTCAAGAGAGAGTCAAATAAGATGCTTCCTCCACTGAGCAGAGACACAAAGTGACCCCATTCCGGGGGAGTTAAGTAGTTTGGCGCACTAAAAACTAGTTCCCTGTACTTCAATTATGTTAAGGAATTGTTAAAATGACTAAAAACTTTAATATAAGACTTGGAAAATTATTGAATAGTGCAACCTTCTTGATACAGTGGGGTATGCTATAACGAACGGATCCTACTACGAATATTCCTATAACGAACTGTTTTACCTATAAAATTGAGAATGCTATAACAAACGCAACTCCTACAACGAACGCGGATGAATATGGGACTATTTTGTCTGGCGCATGAATATTGTTGTACAGCGGCTCACAAAAAGAGCGTCAGGCGCCATTTTTGTCTCATTGTGTAACCAGTGCACCACTGTTATTGTTGAAATTTCGTCTTCTGATGTGGAAATTCGTGTTATTTGTATAACTATTTTGTTATACAAGCATACAATTGTAACAATGAATCATCCAAAGCAAGTGAGAAAGCTAATAACCCTTGAAACTAAGAAAGAAATCATAAAGCAGTGAGAATGGAACAAGCATTGCAAAACTTAGTGATGAATATGGGATGGCTAAATCGACTACAGGGTATATGTACGATTTTGAAGAATAAAGAGGAGTTAAAAACTGTGCAAGTGGCTAAGGAATCAAGACTTAGCAAAGCAAGGTGTAATGTGATTGAAGAGATGGAAAATTTACTCTTAAGTGTGGATAAAGGAGAAAGAAATGGCAGGTGGTAACATTAGTGAAGCTATAATTTGTGAGAAGGCCAAACAATTGTTTGAGGACCTTAAAGCCAAGACTCCCAGTGGAAGTGATAGTGATGTGCCAGTGTTTAGGGGTACCTGCATGCTGAACAACACTAAGGTAAGATAAAATACCATTATTTTTTACATTTTCCTCAGAAAATTTTCAGTGATAAGTGGTTGTATTTGGGGGCTGGGGACGGTTTAATCCTATAACGAATGAGGTTCTAGAACCAATTAGATTCGTTATAGCATACCACTGTATTTACTCAAATGGTAACGAATTTAAGCCCTAAAACCGATTACTGTATTGGCTGACTAATACTACAGCTGGTGAGCAGGCGAAAACATGTTTGGAAAAATTTGTAAGGAATTCGTTAACCAAAGTGAAGAATCTTATGGAAGGTAATTCGTTAATCGAGGCGTTAAGCTAACCGAGGGATCACCGTACTCACATGCACTGATACTCTGTACAAATGAAGCTGGCCGGTAGATCCCAGTAGCACGGTGATAGGGTGTAGTCCCACAGTATGGTCACCACACACACAGGGTCGGCAGGGGAGAACAAGAGCCGTTGAATGTCTGGGAGAGACAGACACGGGACCCGACTTCAACTCTGCATTCATTCCTCGGTTAATCTGCAGTTTGTAGTGTGTCGAGTAATGTAGAGGTGAGATTAATGTATGTGTACGGGGGAGATTGACTCTCCAGTGTTACACTTGTAAGAACCATTTGTTTTTATTGCTTACTTTTGACAATATAACTGTGAGTTGTTCAATAAGTGTTCTCCAAATGTAACGTTCACTGTGGAGTGACCTGTGATAATTAAGAGTTCATTAAACACTGTAGGGAGTGTACTGTACTCTACCTGGTATATCACCTGTACAGTATCAGGATCTGGCAAATTCAGGAATTGCACTCGGGACATAATGGGAATTCTAATAATTTGTGCCATTTTTTAAATTCCCATAACGACTTTACTAGGTAAGTATGGTGTTGGCGTTATGACCTTTATTCCCGGGAATGTAATTTTTTTTATTCCTTTTATATTCATGACTTTATTATTTCCTGTTATTTTTTTATATTCTGTATGAACGATTATTAATACCTGTGTCTACTCTGCTCTTTTTGTCCCACACACATAATATGTACTTTATTTTGTGCACATTGTGTATGAAAGATTGTACTGTGCATGTAACATAGTTAAAACAAAATGAAGAACATATCATTAGTCTACCTGTAATTAATTGTAGTGACAGCTGATGGATCACAACTTACTGTATTACTTTACAAGTACAGTACAGTACATAATTATCTTGTAAGGTATAAAAATAATCGTTATTTTGGCTAAATTTATTGTTTTTGTCTGTTTATAAATTATGTGAATTATTTAGACATTATTTAATCATTACAGCGGCAGGATATAAAACTTATTAGGGCTCTTCAGGGGCTCAGGAATGGAACTTATTTTTCCCAATAAGTTATTAAAATCAATATACGATCGATCACTTAGCGATGGCTTTTTGAGGTCATTAACGCTGCTGTATAACGGCCATTGCCCGTACAGTACCTGTACCGTACTTCCTCCAAACTGTCCCCAGTTCCACTGTAGCCATAATGGTTGTGTTATATCTCAGTGATGTTCCTTTTCTTTTTTCAGAGTTGATTTACCCGGACACACCTGATCATCATGGAGGCCGTACTGCCAATATTCTTTGTGTTTATTGGCTGCTGTTCCAACGTTATCTTCCTCGAGCTTTTAATCAAGTAAGTTGAGGCTGTTGTGGCCATCTGAGTCTTGGTGATGAACGACCGTCTTCCAGAGTACTGTAGTACAGTATAGTGCAGTACAGTACAGTATAGTGCAGTACAGTACAGTATACAGTATAGCAGTACAGTACAGTATAGTGCAGTACAGTATAGTGCAGTGCAGTACAGTATAGTGCAGTGCAGCACAGTATAGTACAGTACAGTATACAGTAGTGCAGTACAGTATAGTACAGTACAGTATAGTGCAGTACAGTATAGTGCAGTACAGTATAGTACAGTACAGTATAGTACAGTATAGTGTGTACAGTGTAGTACAGTATAGTGCAGTACAGTACAGTATACAGTAGCACAGTATAGTGCAGTACAGTACAGTATAGTGCAGTACAGTATAGTGCAGTACAGTACAGTATAGCACAGTATAGTGCAGGCATAGTACAGTATATATGCAGTACAGTATAGTGCAGTACAGTATAGTGCAGTACAGTATAGTGCAGTACAGTATAGTGCAGTGCAGTACAGTATAGTGCACTATTGTACAGTATACAGTAATACAGTATAGTGCAGTACAGTACAGTATAGTGCAGTACAGTATAGTGCAGTACAGTATAGTGCAGTACAGTATAGTGCAGTACAGTATAGTACAGTACAGTATAGTGCAGTACAGTACAGTATAGTGCAGTACAGTATAGTGCAGTACTGTATAGTACAGTATAGTACAGTATAGTGCAGTACAGTATACAGTAGTACAGTACAGTATAGTGCACTATACAGTATACAGTAGTACAGTATAGTGCAGTACAGTACAGTATAGTGCAGTACAGTATAGTGCAGTACAGTACAGTATAGTACAGTACAGTACAGTGCAGTACAGTATAGTGCAGTACAGTACAGTATAGTGCAGTACAGTACAGTATAGTGCAGTACAGTACAGTATTGAATTGATTTGAAACAGTTAATTAGTACAGTACTGTATAGTACAGTATAGTATAGTATAGTACAGTATAGTGCAGTGCAGTACAGTATAGTGCAGTATAGTATAGTACAGTACAGTGTGCGGTCAATTGAACCCACGGAGGCCCGCGTAAAGCGAGAAACGCGTAAAGTGAACAACATAACATATGGGATTAATTGAAATAGAGACCGGGCCGACCCCCAAACTCCACTTTTTCCCGACACAATACCTATGTTCTAGTAAAAATAACATCTTAATTTTATGATGGTACGCACACAATTAAGATTTAAGAGAAATAGAGAAATACAGTCGCCAAGTTAATGTCCATTCAAATAATGGACTCAACTCCTCCCCCCCTCTTCTCACACTCGCTGGCTCCTCCCTCTCTGAGAAATGTTTGGGGGAAAACACTAGATTTTAAGGTATAGTAATAAATAATACCTCAAACTAAAGTTAGGATAATATAATTGACATTGCTGGATTCCTTGCAAGACCAGGAATATTTGAATATACATGTCATATATTTTGCACAAAGATAACATATTTGCTCTGAATAAACAAAATATTTACATTAGATCTAAAATTTGTATGTCTAATACCAAATCTATGATGTTTATATTCAAAATGATCATCAAATTGTAAGAATTCCAGCAATGTAAATTATATTCTGGCCGGGTAATTTGTATGAATTTTATGAACTAAAACAAATATCTTCAATAAATAAAAAAAATATAATTCACCCAAACACTATTTGTTAATCAAAATACCCCACCTCCAGCTTCCCCCCTCTTCCCAGTATAGTGCAGTACAGTACAGTGGTCCCTCGGTTCACGAGCACAATCCGTTCCAGCAGGTTGCTCGTTAACCGAAAATCTCGTTAACCGAAACCATTGTTTCAATGGTTTTTTGGGTAATTGGTTCCAGCTCACCGAAAATTGCCTAAATTCAACAAAAAAGGTAGAAAAGTTCACTTACTTTGAGGTGTGTATGTAGAAGGCTCTTGGATGATGATGATGTGAATTTGAAGTGGGAGGTGGAGGAGGAGACGGGAGAAGAGAAGGAGGTGGAGGTGGAGGAGAAACATTTTACTGCTTCTTGGGAGGTGAGTCACCTTCCATGAAAATGTCAGGAACCTCTGGACTGACAGATTCTCCAGCAGGAACATCCTCTCTCCTTCTTGAAGTGGAAGGCTGAGGGCTAGCATCATCCTCTCTCCTTGAAGTGGAAGGCTGAGGGCTAGCATCTTGTTCCCTCTGCCTTTTACTGAAGAAAGTGTCAATTGTGGTCTGTGGGGCATCTGTCCTCCTCACCATTAACTTATGTTTAAAGAAGGAGACCACTGAGTCCTCAACATGACACAAAGTTAGTTCAGTTTTTTCCACATCTGGGTGCTTTGAAGCCAGTTCCCTGAACTTCTCCCAGTGGTAAATCACATCTTTCTACTGTTTAGCTGACATATGGTCATCACTTTCAATTTCCTCCTCACCACTGTCAGCCTCTACCCGTAACATCTCATCCAGTTCCTTCAAGTCATCAGGAGTAAGTTCCTCCTCATGAGACATCACAAGCTCTTCCACATCCTCCTCCATTTCAAGGCCCAATGACTGACCAATGGACACAATCTCCTGGTCCAACTCTGTTTCTTCCTCAAATCCCTCAAAATCATGGACTACTGATGGCCACAGTGCTTTCCATGAAGAATTGAGGGATCTAGTGGAGACTTCTTGCCATGATGACACAATCAATTTTACAGCCTCCAGGATGTTGAATTGTGTCTTCCAGAACTGTTTCAGTGTTAGTTCAGGATCATTGGAAGTTGCCTGATGACACCTCCTAAACATTTTCTTCATGTACAACTTCTTGAAGTTGCTGATCACATTCTGGTCCATTGGCTGTATGATTGATGTAGTGTTTGGAGGCAAAAACAACACTTTCACAAAGTCAAATTGATACTCCAAATTTCTGGCAAGTTCAGGGTCATGACCAGGAGCATTATCCATGAGGAGAAGAGCCTTTAAAGGGAGTTTATTGGTGGTTAAGTAGCTCTTGACAGAAGGGCAAAACACCTCAACAGCCCATTCATTAAAGAGCTGTCTTGTCACCCATGCCTTACGGTTGGACTTCCAATAAACTCCAAGCTTTGTTCTTACCACTTTCTGTTGCTTGAACACCCTGGGGTTTTCAGAGTGGTAGACAAACATAGGCTTCAGTCGGAAATCCCCTGAAGCATTGGCACCAAGCAATAGAGTGAGATGGTCTTTCCAGAACAGCCCAGTTTCGTCCACATTGAACACTTACTGTGGAAGATAATTTTCTTCTTCCATCAGTTTTTTAAATTCATCTAAAAACTTTGCTGCCCTTCCTTATCAGCACTAGCAGCTTCACCATGCCTAACAACACTGAAAATGTCACTTCTTTTCTTAAATTTTTCGAAGCAGCCTTTGCTGGCCCGAAAATCTTCAAATTCTGTGCCTTAAGAACCAGGTTGATCTGTCTTTAAATGTTCGTAAATCTCCCTGGCTCTTTCACAAATGAATTTAGTAGAAACTGAATCACCTTTCATCTGTTTTTCCCTAATCCAGATGATAAGTAACCTCTCAGTTTCTGCGATTAGGGATCTACTTTTAAACACTCTTGTAGATTTGTGTCTCACTTTCTTTTCTTTAAATTTGTCTTTCTGTGCAAGAATTGTCGACACAGTTGATGTCGACATGCCATATTCTTTGCATAGCGCATTTGTTCTAATGCCTTGTTCATGTTTTTTATGATTTCCTGCTTGGTTTGGATTGAAATCGCTTTTCTTGATCTCTTAGGCCCCATGCTGGATTCAAACACTGTCAACATGTGCTTTTTAAAGTTATACTTGTTGTAAATAAAGAATATTTTCTTTAAAATAACACTGCACTGCGCTATATATTGTCAATATGTAAAATAAATTTCAAAATGACCAATAATTTGCTTGGAAACACAGAAAAAAAGCATTTACTTGAAGAGAGTCTCAAGCAAGATGTTACCTCCAGTGAAAACAGAGAGAGACTAACACCTGTTTGCTGTGTTAAGAGGCTGGATGCCGCGCATTAAACTAGTCACTTTACCTTCAATTATGTTCAATAATTGTTAAAATGACTAAAAAATTGAATATTAAACTTTTAAAATTATTGAATAGTATAAACTTCTTGATATTTACTAAAATAGTAAGGAATTTAAGCCCTAGAACCGATTACTGTATTGGCGGACTAATACTACAGCTGGTTGACCGCCCAGTGCAAGCCAAAACTTGTTGAGGTCGGCTCGTAAGAAACTCGTTAACCGAGGGGTTGCTCGTTAACCGAATTTAAGAATCTTATGGGAGGTAACTCGTTAACCGAAATCTCGTTAACCGGGGCGCTCGTTAACTGTATAGTGCACTACAGTACAGTATACAGTACTCAGGTTGACAACCCTTTATTCGAAATTCTGAAAACCGAAAGTTTTTTGTGAGCATTTTTTTTTATTCTTTTTATTTTTTTATTTATTTTTTTAATAGGGATTAGACCACCCGAGCACAGGTCAGTGACCCACTTTGGGGCCTGGGGGCTAAAATGTAATAATACAGGATGTATCTCTCTAGTCCGGCATTCTGTGGTCCGGAACGATTTTAGTTTGTCCAACACCGTAGGTAGATAGGCAGCCTTTTATTTATTTTGTTTTATTTTATTTTTTTTTCTGAATTATTATTATTATTACAGGAGTATTAAATTTTTGCCCCTCAGGCCCCAATGTGGGTCAGTGACCTATGCCCGGGTGGGCTAATCCCCGTAAAAAAACAACAACAACAAAGCCGCGAGAAATTAAGGTTTGTTTACATCAGGCAGTTCCACTGCTCTCTCTCTCTCTCTTTGCTTGTCTATACAGGGTACAACATTTAACCCTTCAATATATATGAGCAGTAAATAAGTGTTGCTTTCATATTCTTATGTAGAGTAATGACGATATGTTTTCACATGTGCACACTTACATATGCGCAGTCTCACATTTTCTTTTACCATTTATGGTTAGCTACTTATATTGTTCCTTTTATTAACATTAAATAACATTACAGGTACTTCAAACAACCATATTAATTATTTTACATTAATTTTACTACAGCTAAACTCAGGGTCTTATTTTCTTCAGTTTTATATTTAGAACCAATCAGTCACTGGTTTCGTAAGCTTTAACATAAACAATGCCGGCAGCCGTCTCGTCTCCTCTAATATTCCATGTATTATTAATAAATTGTATTGTTAATTTTGCACACACAAACATTAATTCAATAAAAACAAATTCAGAAACATTAACTAAAATATATATGAACAGTAAATAAGTGTTGCTTTCATAATCTTATGTAAAGTAATGACGATATGTTTTCACGTGTGCGCACTTACATACGCGATCTCTCTTTTTTCTTTACCATTATCGTTAACTACTTCTATTGTTCCATTTATTAACATTAAATAACATTACTTAAAACAATCATATTAATTTTACTACAGCTACAACCAGTCTTATTTTCTTCAGTTTTATATGTAGAACCAGTCAGTCACTGGTTTTGTAATCAACGAAAACAATGCTGCGTCATTTCCTCGTGTGTTTTAATATTCCACGTATTATTAATGAATTGTATTGCTCATTTTGCACACATAAACATTAATTCAATAAAAAAGACATTCAGAAATAAACAAAAATGAATCTTTTGTACATAAGAGAAATGACGCTGTTTACACGATTATGCCCGTCGTCTGGACGTTGGTGGGCCGTTCAAACCCTTCGAAATTCAAGTTTCCGCCGTCAAAATTTTTATTATTATTTTTTTGTGTGTTCCAATAAAATACGTTGAATTAAAAACTCGCGAAATTTGAGAAGCTACTATACGACATTTAACCCTTCAATATGTCTTCAAAGAGACCATGATGCAGAGAAATTGGTGCTAGTGCTTCCAGGCATAAGCACAAGTCACTATCTATCCAGGAAAAGGGTGAATTTCCATGGTCCGGCCGGTCAGGTCCCGAGGTTGCCGGACTAGAGAGGTACAACCTGTAATTATAATTATAATAATACAGTAATAATTATTCATAGTAAATAAAATTTATCAAAAAAATACACAAAAATAAAATAATAATGATAACAATAATAATAATAAAAATAAATAAATAAAATTAATAATAATAATAATAATAATAATAATAATAATAATAATAATAATAATAATAACAATAATACTGTAATAATAAATGAATATTAATAATAATAGTAATAAAGAAGTACAATAATGAAAAAAGATGAAAAGTGAGAAACACGGCTGTGAAGTCCTAGGACTTAGGGATAGAAATCCCTTACCAGGCTAATCAGGATCTTAATAAAGGAAAGTCAAGGACCATGGTTTTCCGAGGAATAACAAACAACCGTTAGAGATTGGCATCTCTTTACTATAAAAATATATCACAAAACTCTGACACCACTCAACAATCATCAAATAATTACGGGAGTCAAACAATTAATGGAAGCAACAATTAAAGGAATCAAACAAATAATAGAATCGAACAATAAGAATCGAACAATAAAGGGGAGTCAGCAATTAATGGAATCAAACAATTAAATGGAGTCAACAATTGATAGAATCGAACAATAAAGGGGAGTCAGCAATTAATGGAATCAAACAATGAACAAATATTTCCTACGCAGTGGCCCTGGGGGAAGGTTCTGGAACGCGGTGATGCACACTCAGGGCAGGGAAGCGTCCACTTCGCTCCACACTCAGCAACGTCTTGAAAAGGCAGGAGAACACCGGGGCACCGACGGAATGTGATGAACTGATGGTCGTGGTATGCGGTAGTGGTAGATGACCAGAGAGTTGGCAGTTGATAGGTGAAGGTCTGGGAACACAGCCCACGAGTCCAGGACCTATGATGAGATCACAGCCAGAATTTGACGGACAGCAGGGTAGCTAGATACTGACGGTATGGCGGCTGGGTTGAATCTGCCCGCGGCGGAGAGGGTTGCTGCCGTTATCACCTCCGTCCAACCACCCCAAGTGTCGTCTGCACCAGCAAACGAGCGAGTTAGCAGCGGTAACTAGCCGGAGGATCGTTTCTGCCCTTACAATATATATATATACATATATATTATATATATATTATATATATATATATATATATATATATATATATATATATATATATATATATATATATATATATATATATATATATATATATATATATATACACACTGTAGGGGTAGTACATAGGGGGCAGGGAAAAAACACTTTTATTTGAGTTGCAGGCTGCACTTTTCAGGCATCGTTTGTATGGCTGTAACAAACACCTGTGCAAAATTTCATGCCATTTCATGCATACTTACCCTGCCGCATCGCGAACGACTTTTTGTCAACTTTTAGTGTATACCAAAAATTAGGTGTCATTTAATGTTTTCCAGGATAATGATAAATTTTACATGGGTGACATCGATTTAATTCACATGTTATTTTACAGGTACACCGTATAGAAAATCATTACAAGTTCATATTGAAATTCATTTTTGTGCGGAACCTTGGCATCATTTTCCTAGACAATAATCTTTGCCTAATATATCCATCTCTCGATTCGTATCCCGTCACTTCAGTGCAAGCTTCAGTCATCACTTTTATGCCTCTCTCGACCGCCTGAGTGCTGTTTGGCCACTTGGGCACCACTAATGGTGTCTCAAGAATGTCATTAACCTGTAGATTTGACAGAGAAGCAATGTAAGGAGGCTCAGTCTTGAGTTCATTCCTCCAGTTAATCATGGAATGATAGTTTTTTGCTTGCCACTTTAGTTTCGGAGTCACCACCTTTCTCATGTTGACTACAGGAGGCACATCCTCATTCCCATCTCCATCTTTACCCTCCTCATCAGTATAGTTTAACAAATTCTCGTCAACAGCAGCATCAGAATCTTCCTCCTCCTCTTCAGATCTGCCAGTGCATTCTTCCTTTTGCTGATTCTCCTCTCTAATTTTTCTTATCATTGAGACAGCTTTTTCTCTAACAGTCATGTCCTCATCTGCACACATACCAAGAAGAAGTTGATCTGTGTGGGCGAAGTATGCATTTCTCTGGACAGCCTTCTTCACTATCGTCTCCTCCTCACTATTCAGGTGTTTCATATATAGCAGGGACTGGAATACGTTCCTTGAGCCGTGTGTTACGTAAGGGTGTATCTTGATGTAAAACCACATTGGAGCACTGAACTTTATTATTGTAATGACAATTCTTTTCAACTCATGGCTGGGTCTTGATGTTGCTACATACAGCCTGAGGATTCTACTCCATAAGGTGTTCCACCTTGACACACAGGGAGGACCTGGCTCAATAGCAGCCAAGTCATCTTCAACAACACCTGTGATAACTCCTTTACAAATCCTATACAGGTATTTCTGATCCCAGGACAGATCTTTCTCCACTTCATCATTAAACACAGGGAAATCAGGGAAACTGACTGGCTGGAAGGCGACAACTGGAAGCTCAGACAAAGACTCCTTGATCTGCTTTCCAATGGGACCACGCCAATGCTCAGGACCACTTGGTTTACCATCATAGTGATAAAAAACTGCGCGGAAAGGCAGCTCATTTCCGTGAAGCTGACATATGAAATAATGGAGCGGGTGACCAAGTAACATTTCAAGATGATGAATGACTCCATTTTCTGATCCTACATTTACATTGGTTCCATCACAACCAACACACACAATGGGCTGCTGGGTTAGATTTTTCTCCACCAGAAACTCGTGAATAGTTTTGGCAATCTGCTTTCCGTGTCCAGTCTTGGGAGTCACATGTGTGAGATATTCATTGCCAGGCTCAACCATGATGACATAATGATCTTTCACCATCATCCTCGAACTCCATTTCTCGGTCTTCTCATTCTTTATCATCACACGAGTGGCGGTCTTCTTACCATCAAAATAGAGTGACGTCAAATTATCTAAACTAGCCATCTCAATTTCTTGCCTCTTAAATCGGTATTTTTGTCTCGCATCCCGCAGCTTATGTGGTCCAATAACCTGACTCTTGTCATCCTTTGTGATAATGCCATAGTCAGTTAAGGTGGCAGTAGCAATGGCAGCTCCAGCATAATCACTAATCAAGTATCGGTCACAAGCGGCAGCCAGTGTAGGGAGTCTTGTCCGGTTCTGTGAACTGGTGTCTGTCAGAGCCCTTGGATCAGGGACAAAATCAGCATCAGTATTGACGAGAGGAATATCTCTTGAATCATCTGAATTATCCTCAACATAAGGAATATCTCCAGCTACCAGATATCTATGTTTTTGCTCAAGCTGTCTCCTAACTCTGTCCGCATCATGCTTCTCTCTTGCCGTCACTCTGTCCCACATCTTCGTCACTTTCATGTCAACCCCTGCAATCTTCATCTTCCTATCACCTCGCTGGTCAAGGAGAAACTGCACCTCACGTTTGGGAACTTTTATAACACAATTACATGCCAGGTGATATCCGTCACACTCCTTAACTATGCACCTCACATCCTGACAGGAGGCAAGGGGACAATAACAGCTACAGATATCAAACAACTCTTTCATTTCTACCTGAAATGCAGCTTTTTGCCTACATTCTTGTTCTAATTTCAAGTGCGCCAACTTACCCAGGTCTCCCCTACATTACAGTACAGTAACACAACATTGAGAAATGAAATGAGAAAAGGCTGATAATCAATATAGACATAGCACCATACTCATCTGCAACAAGACAACTTAAATGAAATAAGAGATATGAAAAAAAAGTTGATAAACACTGAACAGAACATTGCACCGCCACAGCGGCTGTTTGGCTAGTACTGTAGGTAAATTTAAAAATTTCAGTAGAAAATGCGGCAGACTAAACCTCGACATATCAGCTTCAAATTTGGCATGGAGTCTTAGATATGTATAAGGAACAATGCCTGAAGAGTGCAGCTTTGAGCAAAATTTCACTGCCCCCTATAGTACAGTGCAGTATAATACATTATTGTATATAACAGTACAGTACAGTATAGTACAGTACAGTATAGTGCAGCACAATATAGTGCAGTAGAGTATAATATAGTACAGTACAGTATAGTACAGTATAATACAGTGCAGTATAGTACAGTGCAGTATAATACAGTACAGTATAGTGCAGTAAAGTACAGTGTAATATAGTACAGTACAGTATAGGACAATATAGTATAGTACAGTATAGTACAGTACAGTATAGAACAGTACAGTATAATGCAGTACAGTGCAGTATAGGGCAGTACAGTATATTACAATATAGTGCAGTATAGTGCAGTAAAGTATAGTGCAGTACAGTATAGTACAATATAGTGTAGTACAGTATAGTGCAGTACAGTATAGTGCATTACAACGAGCGCCTCAGTTAACGAGATTTTGGTTAACGATTTACCTTCCATAAGATTCTTAACTTCGGTTAACGAGCAATCCCTCGATTAACGAGTTTTTTACGAGCTGCCCTGAACATGTTTTCGCTTGCATTTGGCGGTCCACCAGCTGTAGTATTAGTCCGCCAATACAGTAATCGGTTTTAGGGCTTAAATTCCTTACTATTTTAGTAAATATCAAAAAGTTTATACTATTCAATAATTTTAAAAGTTTATTATTAACTTTTTTAGTCATTTTAACAATTACTGAACATAATTGAAGGTAAAGAAACTAGTTTCTGGCGTGCCATCCAGCCTGTTAACACACCAGACAGGCGTTAGTCTCTCTCTGTTTTCAGTGGAGGTAACATCTTGCTTGAGACTCTCTTCAACTAAACGTTTTTTTTCTGTGTTTCCAAGCAAATTATTGGTCATTTTGAAATTTATTTTACATATTGACAATATATAATGCAGTGCAGTGTTGATTTAAAGAAAATAATCGTGAATTACACCAAGAGAACTAAAATTTTATGGGTGAAATGGTGCCATAGGGTGACTTCTCTTCCACCCCAATGCCTTCTCTTCTCCCTTCTCCTCCACCCCCATTCTAATTCCCATCATCATCATCATCATCATCATCATCATCATCATCATCATCATCATCATCATCATCATCATCATCATCATCATCATCCAGGAGCCTTCTACATACACACCTCAAAGTAAGTGAACTTTTCTACCTTTTTTGTTGAATTTAGGCAATTTTCGGTGAGCTGGAACCAATTACCCAAAAAATCCATTGAAACAATGGTTTCGGTTAACGAGTTTTTCGGTTAACGAGCAACCTGCTGGAACGGATTGTGCTCGTTAACCGAGGGACCACTGTAGTGCATTACAGTATAGTACAGTAAAGTGCAGTACAGTATAGCATATTCAGTATAGTTCAATACAGTACAGTATAGTGCATTATAGTATAGTATAGTACAGCATAGTATAATTACTATAGTACATTATAGTACAGGTGCTCCTCTACTTACGAACGAGTTACGTTCCTGAAGCTTGTTTGTAAGTCCAACTTTACTCCTGTAGATACCAAACATATTGTAAAAAATGAAAATATTATGGGTATTTAGTACAGCTATGCCCTTTAATACAGCCTTAAAACCTGGCTCACTCTTCTCCTCTAAGGTAATGTTTGTTCTATCTGGAATTTTTTTCAAAATAATCCAGTCTCATCCACATTAAACACCTGTTCTGGGAGGTAACCCCCCTCAGTGATGATGTTTGTATCTCTGAAAGTTTGTAAGTTGAATGTTCTTAAGTATAGGAGCACCTGTACCTGTATTGTAAATATGTGTGTGTGTGTGTGTGTTTGTAGACACACACACACACACACATACAGATAAATAATAATGGGAAAATCTTCTCACAATTAATCAGAAAGAAATTTATTAAAATGTTGAGTCTCCCCTCAAGTCCACTTCGTGCTTTATTAATAACAAAGCACGGAGTGGACTTAAGGGTAGACTCAACATTTTTAATAAAAAAATAGCTGATTATTTGTGAGAAGATTTTCCCATTATTATTTATTTGTACAGGAAGATCTTGTATTTCGTGAGTAATATAGACTAGAAAAATTGTGCCAGATTCAAATTCGCCAAATGCAAATACAATCATGCGCCGGTTAACGTCCGACCGAACAACGTCCGATAGCATATATGTCCGTGGCCCCCCCCTCCCCCCCCCAAAAAAAAGTGACGCCTGCTGGACCACCACTCCACGACCCCCTGACGGAGACACGATGATCCTCCCCATACTGGTCAGATAATTATGTGTTAAAGGAATATGCTTCCTTCCTTAGGCTTTTTTTTAAGCATTTGCCTCCAGGTGTAATGTTAACCTACATCTATTGAGGATAAAATCTTTCACCTACAAATTGACAATAACACATTTGCTGTAATCAGACATTTCAAATTCTGTGGCATTACTAAAAATAGTAAAGTCTCTGGTGCACTCTAAGATTAAGAGAGAAATCGGAGGACTCAGGCGTCCTGATGTTAGAGAAAACGGACTGTATGACGGGGGACCAAATAAAAAAGCATAGCTACATGTTTTGTGGACTACAGTATTAAGCGTACCCTTTTCATCACTGTAATAAACCTAGCCATGCCCATGTGTGTTTATGATATTTACCATAACATTATATATATATTTAGTGGGTCTAAATGGTCGTTAAATGGGAAACTTGGGGTTGGGTCTTGGGTAAATGAACCAATTAGAATAAATCCCGTAGGTTCTGTACTTTCGTTATCGGCGGGGTCCCAATTAGGCGCGATAACCAAGGGATGATTGTATATACTTGTGACACTGGCCAGTTGCTTCTGGTGTTATGGTACAGGGGTACCAAGTGACAGCACTAGGATCCCGCTTCCTCCATCAAGGAATAAACAATTAAAATTTAAATTGAAAAAAAAAACATTCAAATAAATTACTATCTTACAAGAATCCCTCCAATGTAAGTTATATTCACCCAGGTCGTTTGGGTGGAAAATTATGAGAAGAGCTTAGTCACTCTTAAGCAATGATAAATAAACACGCAGGCAGGCCTTCAGCGCCAACTGTCAAATCTTATCTCAAATAAATAAACAAACAAACGGCAGACATTCTGTCACCTCACCTCCCGCCCCCTCCCTCCCAGACAAAAGATTGGTGATTTCTTTGTTTATTTTATATAATATCTCAGACTAAAGTTAGGATAATATAATTTGCATTGCTGAAATCCTTGCAAGACAGAGATTAATTTGAATATAAGCGTCATATATTTTGCTCAAGATATAAAAAGTGTAGATCATTAGTGTACAATACTGAAGTACATTTTATATAAAAAATTTCTACTGTATTTTTGGATAGATTTACATAAATTTCTTCATTTATTTTCATACATTTACATGCACACACCATACTAAAAGAAATGCAAAAGAAATACTGTAAATGACCTTAGTGCAAAGCTGGAGTGCACATGTACTAATTTGATTACGGTACTAAAATTGTTTAGTCTAGTGCAAATTATAGCATGTTTATATTCAAATTAATCAGTATGTTACAAGAATCCCAGCTATGTTAATTATATTCACCCAGGTCATTTCACTGGCTTTTTATAAGAGAGAAGCTTAGTCACTTAAGAACTGATAAATATACACGCGTTAGACCTGGACCTGTGCCAACTGTCAAACGTACTACCTCCCCTCCCCCCACGCCCCCTTGCTCGCTCCCTCCCTCTTCCCCATCTGCTCGGCGTTGCTGGAATCCTTGTAAAACAATGAATAATTTTAATATAAACGTCATGTATTTTGCACAAGAGATAAAAATTAATCACCTGTATCACATTACAGTACAGTAGTGATTTAACAGTAAAAGTGTATATGTACATATATAGTATTCCACATACACATAAGTATAAATGAAAAGTTTATGTGATAATCGGACAACGTCCATTTCGGTTAACGTCACGTTTCCAAGAACGTATATAGGACGTTAACCGGCGCATGACTGTACATAAACTAAAGGTAAAAATAACAACATAGACTGGCCACACTACATCAACCTCTGATTTTCCCATGTTCTAGCCACAAAGCATATGGGCCTAGACATATATTATATTGGGTAAGAGTAGCGAAACCCAATTGTAGTTTCTGCTTTTATTAATAAGTATTGTTTATATAATTCCTGAGTGTAGATCAACCGTAACTTCCACCATTTATGAGTGTGATGGGAGAGGACGGCGGCTATGTAAATAGACCGTTTAATCACGTCCGTTCGATGTGAGGTTATGAGTGTGACTGCCGTGGGTGCCGGCTTATTCCGAGCTGACCCATGTGCTGACATATAGTCAAATGGGCCGCACCCAAAGGAGGCTACCATTCACGTGATATGAGCATGACAACTCATGGCAAGTGGAAAGTTACAGGGGGTGAATCAGTATTTAAATCAAATGTAATGAACCTATTTATATAATACTTCTGTTGATAAGACAGGGGCCATTATACCCATTTATAACCTCCAGATGATACAAATTCAGCAGATAAAGATAAATCATTATTAAACAATGTATAAACACTTAAAAAATACAGTAGCACTTACCAGTTAGCCCAAACTTGATGAGCTTGGGTGATGTTGGATATCTGAGGCTGTAGATGGGTAGGCTAGTTGGAGCCACCTCCCCGGCTCTCCTGGTTCAAATCCTAGGAAGTCCTCTGTGGTAATATCTGGCAAGTCCTGTGTTTCCTCCTTCACCTCTTCTCCAACATCTACAGTATGTTCTGGAGTGCATCACTAACGAGTCGGCGTGGTGTGAGGTACCGCGTGATTAGTGACTGCTGGCGTTAGTTTATCTTTCGCTGGTATCTTGGCATAAATGTGTTAGTGATGGCCTCCACTTTGCTCACCAGTGATGCACGCTCATTCTCCGACAACTCATCAACCAGTTCTTGAAGGTTCGAACAAGTGTTCAGTATCAGAGACAACTTGCTGGCTGTGATCTTGCATTTCTCTTCAGCGTCGCCTTCACCTGCCTCGTCAGATGACTCGGCCACATCATCCATCATTTCTTCATTATTCCCCTTAAGCATCTCGTCGATCCGTTCTGCATCCACTTCACGGAAACCAGCTGCTGGGACGCTCCTTGCACTTTCTACCGCAGCTTCTAATAAATCCGCCCGACGCTGCACAGCCGACCTTGCATTACTCGGGTGTGGGAAGAGGGGTTTCCAAGCATGTTTAATGGTTGCCAATGTGATTTTGTTCCATGCGGCTACCATGTGGTTAACAGCACTTCGAATATGAAATTGCTTCCAGAATTGCTTGACAGAGAGCACATTCTGTTGAGTGATGTTACTACAGGAGTTGCTAGCAGGGTCTTGCTTCAAGGTGGGGGAGTTGCCAGAGACTGAAGCAGGATCGTCTTCCACATCGCTATCATTAGTGTTGTTGAGTTCGTTCACTTCATCTTGAGAGTCTGTGGCTTTCCTCATTCTGTCATAAACTGCCTTATAGTAAAGCAACTTCACGTTGGTAATTATTTCTTGATCAAGTGGTTGCAGTAAGGAGGTTGTGTTGGGGGGGGGCAGGAACACCACCTGAACATTAGGGTGTCTGCCAACCGGGCATGGCCAGGAGCATTGTCCATAAATAGAAGCACTTTAAAATATAAATTCAAGTTCCGGCAGTTACGTCGAGAGTCGGGCACAAAACACTCGTCAAACCACTCATGGGAAATATTTCGCGTCAAAATTGTGGTAGGCACGAGGCTTCTTTGATTGGTAGATAACTAAGGGCTTCATCTTATGCTGACCTGATGCATCTGTGTTAGTAAAGCAGTGAGTCGGTCTTCTTAACCCCACGTGCCTGTTTGTCATCCTCTGATATAAAAGTAGTACGGGGAAATTGCTTCCAGTAGAACAGTTTCATCACATTTATAAATTTGATCCAACGAGAAATTTGATCCAACGAGTATCTGCCTTCTTCTACAAGTTGCTTTGCTATCTCTGGGAATGAACTTGCGGCCACCTCGTCTGCAGAGGAAACTTCTCCGCGGTACAGTGCATATTTCACACCACAGCGTCTCTTAAAGTTTGCCAGCCAGCCAACAGAAGCACCAAATTGAGGGGGATTATTTGTGTTTTTCTTGCGACATATTGCAGCATAAAAGATCGGGCCTTGGTCTCGAATTTGTGATCCATCAACACTTGCATTTTCTGTCACACGGTGGACAAGCCACTTGCTCAAAAAATATTCTGTCATAGCTATCAGCCTGGTTTTCTCAGAGGATTCATGCACAACTCTATTTGACGCACCAACATTTCCACCAAAGAACTTCTTTGCCACTCCTAAAGACTTCTTTATCTCATCTTTCTTTACCTTTATTGACCTGATTGTGCTTTCCTGCATCGAGTACTTGGCAAACTTAACTCCCTTATGATAGTCCCAGTTCTCCTTTTCCTTATTTGGCTGCTTAGGTGGGTCTGTCCCACCCCCACCAGTACCAGTAGGACCCCCAGTAGAGGCCATTATCTTGACTCGACAGGTGGTAGCACCAACAAAAAACGTGTACAATAACAGCCCGGGGGGTCGGTCGGATGGCGTGACGGTTGGGTTGTGACATCATTCAAAACTGTGGCCAGCGTTCGGCTGGCAGGATCTCCCAAAACTCACTGTGTTTTACTCCAAATATAAGACTTGGTTACATTAGGTAGTGCTCGCAAAATTCAAAAACGCAAAATATGAGATCTTACTGTATGTGTTTTGTGCGTGTGTTTACACACACACACACACACACACACACACAAACACACATATACACACATATAGAGTATGTACACTTCGGGTAAAAGAAATAATTGTCCTAAGGGCAAACACATAAAGGGAATATACATTTCTTTGCACACAAGTAAATATGTAACCCCTCCCTCTTCCGGTCAGTGAATAAAAAGCAAATGTTATTCGCGGATTTGGCAATTCGCGGCCATTTTGAGAACTTAACTCCCGCAAATTTTGGAAAGGCACGATGTACCAGCAAATGTGAGGAATAAATAAACATTATACTAATAAATAAAATAAATATGTAACCTCACAGACTGTGAAACTATGGTGGACTATTAAGAAATGAAATAAAAGTAAGTTAAGTCTTTAGTTTCAGTTGTCCAGCACTTGTTGTTGGTTGGCTTGTGTATGTTAACTTGCCTTAGTGTAGTGAGAGATGCTAATAATACAGTAATGCGTTATTTACAGGGATGAGCCCAGCAGTGGAAACATCATCACCTGCTGCCAGTTTCTCTTCATCGCCATCGAGGGTTATATTTTTACCACACGCTGCGGCAGGAAGAAGAACGTGGTCCCTATTACGTAAGTGGCTGTCTTGATGACTGACTGTTGCTGTCTTGATGACTGACTGTTGCTGTCTTGATGACTGACTGTTGCTGTCTTGATGACTGACTCTTGCTGTCTTGATGACTGACTGTTGCTGTCTTGATGACTGACTGTTGTTGTCTTGATGACTGACTCTTGTTGTCTTGATGACTGACTCTTGCTGTCCTGATGACTGACTCTTGCTACTGATTGTTGCTATCTTGATGACTGACTTCCTGTCCTGATGACTGGCTTGCTGTCCTGATGACTAACTGTTGCTGTCCTGATGACTGACTGTTGCTGTCTTGATGACTGACTGTTGCTGTCTTGATGACTGACTGTTGCTGTCTTGATGACTGACTGTTGCTGTCTTGATGACTGACTGTTGCTGTCTTGATGACTGAATCGTTGCTGTCTGATGACTGACCGTTGTTGTCTTGATGACTGACTGTTGCTGTCTTGATGACTGACTGTTGTTGTCTTGGATGACTGACTCTCGTTGTCTTGATGACTGACCTTGCTGTCCTGATGACTGACTCTTGCCACTGATTGTTGCTATCTTGATGACTGACTTCCTGTCCTGGATGACTGGCTTGTTGTCCTGATGACTACAACGTTATCCTTGATGAATGACTGTTGTCTTGATGACTGACTTCCTGTCCTGATGACTGGCTTGCTGTCCTGATGACCAACTGTTGCTGTCCTGATGACTGACTGTTGCTGTCTTGATGACTGACTTGTTGTCCTGATGACTGGCTTGCTGTCCTGATGACTAACTGTTGCTGTCCTGATGACTGACTGTTGCTGTCCTGATGACTGACTGTTGCCCGTCTGATGATCGACTGTTGCTGGTTCGATGACTGACTGTTGCTGTTGTCTTGATGACTGACCGTTGTTGTCTTGATGACCGACTGTTACGTCTTGATGACTGACTGTTGTTGTCTTGATGACTGGACTCTTGCTGTCTTGATGACTGACCTTGCCGTCCTGATGACTGACTCGCTACTGATTGTTGCTATTCCTTGATGACTGACTTTCGTCCTGATGACTGGCTTGCTGGGTCCTGATGACTAACTGTTGTCCTTACGAATGACTGGGTTGTTGGCTGTCTTGATGACTGACTTGTTGTCCTGATGACCGGCTTGCTGTCCTGATGACTGACTCTCATTAATTGTTGTCCTGATGACTGACTTGTTGTCCTGATGACTGGCTTGCTGTCCTGATGACTGACTCCTTGCTACTGACTGTTGCCTCGTGACTGACTCTTGCTGTTTTGATGACTGACTCTGCTGTCCTGATGACTGACTTGCTACTGACTGTTGCTCTCTTCTGACTGACTCTTGCTGTTTTGATGACTGACTGTTGCTGTCCTGATGACTGACTCTTGCTACTGACTGTTGCTCTCTTGTGACTGACTTGCTGTTTTGATGACTGACTGTTGCTGTCCTGATGACTGACTCTTGCTACTGACTGTTGCTCTCTTGTGACTGACTCTTGCTGTTT